>NC_142134.1:65426515-65729545 GCF_024610735.1 Ursus americanus
TTTCACAAGCCAAGTAAGAAAGGAATTGTCGAAAAGGTAGGTTGAGCTTAATAGAAGAAATGCAGTATTTTATTCTGGAAGAATCTGTCTAGAATTTGGTTCTTGAATCTGCTTGGGGGGCACGTTTCTCCTTGGGGTGGTGGCCTTTCTGTTTAGGACAACTGTACACAATCAGTGAATGTTAATTTCAGCAAGGAGGTAGTCCTGAAGTATATCTGGATGGCAGAAGATGCTGCTCCCCCATCTGATATGCCCCTTTCTCTTCGTGTCTCCCCCATAACCCAACAAATCATAGAGATCATTTCCCTTCCAGAGTTTTCTGTTGCTTTGCATTTTCCAACCGTCTGCATAGATCAGGCCAAGGGTTGGGATTGAATGGGTTGTTTGCGAGGCTCAGATGGGTTGTGAACCCCTTGGCAGCTTAACAAATCATTGTTGAGTAACAAGTTACACAAGATCCATGGTAATCCTTACATCCTGCCAAGGTCATCCTGGCACCTCCCAAAAGAAACCTACTGGTAAGCAGGAGTGAAATGCCATATCTGTGGACTTCATGGACTCTCACTGAAAAGATGAATAAAATTCAAAGGATTATAGAACTAATGTCACGATGAGGGTAATCAAGGACACACACGAGGATACTGGGAGTCACAGAAGCTAAGTTCCTGGCTTCCAGTCATGCGAGGGTAGAGGCCCGGTTCGAATAGGCTGCCATTGTGCCAGTTACACCACGGGTTGCTGAACACCAGACACTATCAGAACATGAACCAGAAGCACAGGGACAATAACAAACTCATGCAGAAGAAACAGAGTCCAATAAGACCACAGGGATATTGACTGACCGGTCGGCTGTGGCCAGAAAGGGAGGCCGAATCAATTTTATTACAGATTAGGCTGTGTAACCATAGTAGGAGTTGTGAGGTCCCTGTACAGGTTTCCCTCCCCTAAAATATCTCTTTCATGGCTTACAAATAATATAACTAATCAACCTTCAGCTATCCCTTTATTTTGAAGTTAAACTGAAAAAAAATGATAATAAATAATGAAAATAATATAAGCTAATGAACTATAGCCATTTCCATTTTAGCCCACTGTTGCTGGGATAATTTCAAGTTGTGTTAGGGCAAAAGTGAGAGAAATCTGGATACCCAAGCCCTCGCTACCTGGAGGAAGGCAGGAAGGACAATGACACCGGGTAATGAGAAAAAGGACGTATAGTGGGTGTGTCATTGACTTCAGTATCACACTGAAGTTTGAGTGGGCTCCTAGAAGAAGATGTAATACTTATATTCTCAATATCTAACAACGTTCTTTTTCACTTATTTATGCATTCATTAAACATTTATTGAACGTCTACTTTGAGCATTGTACTAGACCTACAAGGGATGAATCATACAGATCCTATCTTCCGGAAACTCCTAATTAAGTATAGAGACATATACAGTATTTGACAAACTTCAGAAAAATACCTGTTCTGTCCCAGACACTGTTTCAGTCACCAAAGTCGCAAAAATGAATTAATGGGAGACCCTGTCTTCAAGCAATCTGTGATCTAGTGGGTGTATACAATGTCGTGATGTAACTAGGAAATGTCCCAAGATCTGTGGAAACAAACCCCACTACCTGGAAAGGAGGGTGGACAGTGAAGGCTCTATTGTATCCTTACTGCCTGAGCTGACCTGGATATATAGAACTGGGCACTGGCTGGAATAGAAGTAGTCCAACTGTCTTTTCCCCAGATCTCTCCTGGAAGTGAGAGCATCCCAGATTCCCCTACTCTGTCTGCCTATGATGACTTGCCATCTTTCCTTGACTTGGTTCAAGTGTTGCCTTCTCTACAAAAGCTTTCCTGACCTATCCCTCCCTCCCACCCCAGATTTGTAGAACTGACTCCGTCATTTTTGTGTCTTTGCATTTACATCTATCACAGCAATGACAATATCATATTTTACTGTATGAGTTTACCTTTGTTTTGTCCTTTGAGTTTGTGAGGATATTGGCTACCTGGATGGATGGATGGATGGATGGATGGATGGATGGATGGATGGGTGAGAATTTTCAAGTTTAGCTAACCTAATGCCCAAATGCTATGGCTATGAATCATTTCTGGAATATCATTCTTTTGAAGCTTTTCTCAAAATGGCAATTTGTGATTCTTGAAATGGGAAGATGATCCCTCAAGCCCTCTCCGACAAACTGGGTGTAAGGAATACTTGCGTGATGGCATTTTCCCTCTCATGGCTCATTCAGAGAATCACCCCCTGACACAACAGTTTTGCTGTGTGAGATGTGGTTTCTTCATCTGAGGGTAGTTGTGACAAGTTTGCTCCACCCAGTCTATGCCAAACAGCTGTCTTTTCTCAGCACTTTACGACACCTCCCCCCTCAGGCTAGCTCTGGGGAAGCCGTCTGTTGTGTCCTGCTTCTAAACATCTTTTGCTCTTCTTTCCTACATGCTTGATTCTGATATTGGATTCCTTGGATTATGTATCATCTAGGCCAATCTTTTTGGTTTCTTACCCAAGAGGGAACTTGGGTCAGGCAAGGGGCTGCTGATAACTTGGGTACAGAGCCAGCTTTCCCAGGAGTTGGCCATTATTTTAGCAGTCTGGTTATAGTTTAGGGAAACTTCTCTGGGGGCCTAGCAATTTCTGCTGAATACAAAGACTTAGGAAAGCTTGAAACTTTGTGCAAAAGCTTCGCCTGAGCTCAAATGGAGGAAGCCAGAAGAGATTTGCTCATGCCTTCCAAATATCTGTCCCCAAAGTCTCATTCCTGCTATTCCTGTGGCCAAATGAATTGTCACATCCATGTGCATCCCTTACCTAGCAATCTGTTTATCAAGAAAGAGAAGCCTGTTGTCTCCCGATTTCTGCTTTCCAGGTGACTGATATTAATTAGTTTGCAGCAGGCACAATTTATCTCTAGTTGAAACCAAAGCAGATGAAAATGCTGCCGTGCAGTGAGATTTCTTTTCTTGAAACGATGAATGGGATGAAGATACTTATCTGCGAGAACAAGTTTCAGGTGGAGCTTCCATCAGCCGTACTTTGAAATGCATTGTTAGAGTACGGCTGATCTGGGTAAGGGATAAAAATAGCGTGTCATATTTTGACTACATTAACTCATTTCCAACAGAAGAGGCTGAGGCCTCTGCACAATGATAGACTTGCTCTGAAGGTACAAAGCACCAACTAATAACTCTGAAGTTAGTGCTCAGTTATTGGCATTTCTTAAAAGATACTACTAATTTCCCCCAAGCTATGGCTCCACTATAGAATTCCTCTCAGTTCCCAGGTACAGGGAACAATGGTCTCAAATGGCCCTAGCCCCCCCTTTATTATCACTGATTACCCCCCTAAAACTGTCCCTTCTGGGGAGCTTGCATATGGAGTCAGCTCTGATCTCCCAAGAAGTTGACAAGTAGTTAGAACAACCTGACAATAAAATAACTGTCTTCCTTACTTATATCCTCCCAAGAAATGTATTTCTTTACATCTCTTAGCCTCAATGTTTCCTCAGGAAAAAGTGGGAAAATTAAGCCTATTTTGTGGAGTTGATAGGACACTTCCTGGCTGATCTGTGTCAAAGAACCAGGCAGACAATGAGCCCATTCTTGTCTCTTCTTAGTGGCAGTTGAGATGCCTTCCAAAACATGGAAAGTGATGAAATCTGAGGTCAAAAGGATACTTTTTTAATCAACATTATTTTAGTTCCCATACCTTATTAACAAAAATTCTGGCATAGGTTGGACGGGAAGCTCTGGGTTTTAATTCCGGCTTTGCTATCGACCATCTATTCACACTTTGCCAATGCCCTTTATCTCTGCAGGCCCCACTGACCGCATCTCAGACTAACGAGGGCAGATGGCTTCCAATTCTAACATGGAAATGAGAAGTATGCTCTCATCCTTCTCTTCTGGCCATCCCATCATATTCTTCTTCATTAGTTTCTTTCCCTCTGCTTACCTCTTTCATGCTGATATTACCCTGGCTTTTTTTCTTGAATCATCTTTCTCTTCTTTATGTGTGTTCTCCTTAAGATGTATCACTGAGTCCAATAACACTGACTTCCCAAAGACCGTGGGAGGTGACTTCCACATCAGCTTCACCAATCCAAATCCCCGTCCCAAGCTCAGCCTCATAGACCTACTAGATATGTCCTTTGAGTCTCCCCTGAAAATTTAAACACGATACCTCCCAAACCAAACATATCATCTTACTCCCGAAAAATCTACTTATATTCCCCTTTTCGGAGATTGTTTTCAACTTAAACTGCCCTGTCCAAAAATCTAGGAGTCACCATAAATCCTTCCTCTCTTTCCTCACCACATCTAATTTCATCAAATTAAAGATCACCAAATCTTCTTTTGGTGATTGTTTGTTTTTCGTTGATTGTTTTTCAAATCGATTGTTTTTCATCTTCTTTATTTCAGTTATAACCAATTTCACCACTTCTTCCATTTAGCAGTCCAAACTCCAATTTTTATCTTACCCTGTTTTTATTTAGAGCCCACTGATGTGCTCTCAATAAGACCCCCTGGAACCAAATATCAAGCCCTTGGCATTGAGTGTAAGTTCATCTGTAAATGGTCTCTCCTTCCTACAAACATTATTTTCACCGTGCTCCCAGCCCCACTGTCCCCTGCTCCAATCTTACTCCATCATCTGCAGGGTCTGTAATACAGTACACCCTATTCTGTTTCTGAAGCTTTGCTAAAGCTATCCCCTCTGCTTGGAATCCCCTCCCTCAACTGCTCTATCAGAGAGGCCAGAAGTCTGTTCCCCAAGGTGATTCGGAGCCATACTTTGGGGTAAGACATACTGGAAATCAAATCTCAGATCTAGTAACTTGTCAAGTTTGTAATGGTAGTAAGCAGGTTATTTATGCTCTCTAAATTCCAGTTATATCACCTTTAAAATGGAAATAACAATACCTGCTATAAAACGTTGTTCTAAAGATTAAATATGATATATTGAGTATGGTACATGGGAACATTCAATAATTGTTAACTAATATGTATCCTTTCCAACTTGGACTCTAAGCTCCTCCTGTCCCCCAACGACACCTCTCTATGTCGGGCAGCTGGACTTTAAGCTCCATGACGTCAGGACAGGGTCTATGTTATTAACGTTTTTCTAGCACTTGTCGCTCTGTCTGACCCACAGCAGACTAACCATAAAGTGTTTGTCATTTCCATTAAGATTCAACGCAAACACTGTTCCTTCTGGAAAGCTCTTATTAAACCCCTAATCTTCACTCAGCACTGGTTAAGTATTTCTCTTAAGTAACAGACTCTGCTTATATGCTGTTGAAATGGTTTCACTTTCTTCTTAGACCCTTGAGGCTCTGGAGGACAAAGAGTAAGTCCTGTGTATCCTTGAATCCCCAGTACCTTTCCCAGACCCCTAGAGTAGCACTCAGGAAAAGCTTTTTGAATGAATGAAGAGGTGAAGGAATAGATTCTTTTACTCGTGTCTCTTTTCTCTTTGATTTCCTCTTGCCACGCTCCATTTACATTTTGCTTGTAAGAATCAGGCCAAGAAGGAGTGAACCAATGGCTCTCAGGCCGGTGAGACCACTCCTTCTCCCCAGAGTAGACATCATGGATAGCCCCCTGGCATTCTGCTACAATAATCGTATTGACAGTGACACCTGGGTGGGAAAGTTTCTTCCATCCTAGGAGCTTTAGACAAGCTTTCCCCTGAGCAAGGGCATGAGAACAGCACAGACAAGCTGCTGGAGACTGTGCAGCCTTCCCTGAAGGAAGTCTGACAAGCTGGAGTGTAGGTAAGAGTCCACCGTGTGACGCTGCCCGGAGGGGTTTGCATAAAAACCTGGGAGGACGGCGCTTTTCTAAATGCTCGGGTGAGAGGAGCTGAGAGACGGTCTGGAAAGGGAGAGGAACACTTCTCTATCTGTCCTCTGGGCCATGGCCTCCAAACCACCTTGTAGGCCCAGCGAAAAGCCGGGCTGACCCTGATATGCCTCGAAATGAAAGGGTTTGTGTGCAAATCAGGGAAGAATTCTTTCAGCACCTACAGGACCGGTGCCAAGGAGCTAACATTTGGAAACCTCAACTCAGTGCCAGGTCATTGTTTGAAAAGCAGCAGATCTCAGAGCAAATGCCAGTGAGATACAGAGGGGAAGAAGTGAGGACAAGGACTCCAGGAATTAGCTATTCAAGAATGTTCAAGAAACCTGATAGCTCTTTTCCTTGTCAAAAGAAAAGAGAGAGAGAGAGAGGGAGAGAGAAAAGGACATTCAAAGGAGCGTTCGTGGAAGCCGGCTGCTCAGGGTTTTCAGGGAATTGGGAGGGCAGATGCTACAAGGTTATTGGAGTCAGTGTCAAATGCGAGAACAAAGTGGCAGTGACATGAGCTAAGAAATGACTAAGCACTGGCGGCCCGGAGTGGCTCATAGATGGAGCCAAATGCCAGCGAAGCAGTTGTCTCGACTCATTTGAATACTTCTGAAGGGGGATGAACAATAAGCAGGAGGGATGCAACCTCTTCGATAAGGAATATCCCAAGATGAGAAGCTCACGCTGCCTCCTCTCAGTCTTAGCTGATGAGCTGGGCTGCCTCAGCCGTCCTTGGGAGTCACTGTCTCTGGAGTCGCAGAACCAGTGCCCACTAAGTTTCCATTGGCTGTGGGGCCTGTGTTCTTAAGGGATCGCTTCTTATTGGCAGTGTGGGACCCTCCCGCTCCCCCACAACGCTGCTCAGGGTTTTGAGATAAAGGGCATAGTTTGACACTCCAGCAATTAAGCTTCTGGTTAACACAGACTTTTCTTCTTCTTCCTCCCACTTAGGTTTCTCCTTTTGCATCCCAGTTTCCGGATTTTGGGGAGCCCGAAGAATTGGGTTATGGTGAGGTGAGGGGGAAGATAGAGAAGGCAAAATTCATAGTACACGTTTTATCTTGGGTGGAGTGTTGGAATGTGAAGGCACATATTAGATGCTTGATAAATAGTCCTGTCCTCATATCTCCCTCTCCCTTTTCAGTTACCTCTCTCCCTTGCTCCTCTTCCTTTCTGCTTTAGTAAGAAAGATAAAGATTGCTTTGCAAAGAATTATTGGCAATGACTGAAAGTGATAAAACTACCATTTACTGTATGCCTCCTCTACATTAGACTTGCTATTAAAGCATTTTTATGATCTCAGTTATGCCTCATCACCCCACCGAATAAGAGGGGCCACTATACCCATTTTACAGATGAAGAAGCTGAGCAAACACAAAGTCAGTCACATGTCCAATAGCTAAAAAGGGATGAAGCTGGAACTCCAAATTTAGGTTTTCCAGATCCCAAACCCAAGAGTTTTTATGGCGCTGCATTTATCTCGTGGACCATGCCAACATGGCTTTCTTGGAGCAAACCCATGTCACTCATTTGGCACCTGGGCCAGGCTAGTTATGTCAGTGAGTTAGGTGTGGGTGGCCTTCTGGTTAGCATGCTCCTTTCAACTCTCTGCGCTCAAACAGCAACCAATCACGCTGTCCTTTCGCTTGAGCACTTTTGATTATCTCCTGTAACCGGGACTCACCCAGCCCATATCTTTGTCCTTCAAGGGCCCAAGTCTCTACTAGCTAATTAAATAAACTTATCTGGGCTAATAGCTCTGAATTCCAAAGCCAGTGCCCTTCCTTAGGTACTCAGTGTATAATCAAAGATGGGAATTTCAGTTAGTAAAAGATTGCTGAGAGAGAGAAATTTTTGAAAGAGGGAAAACTTCACGGCCTCTGGGATCTCACTAAGTTGCAATCACTCATCCTACCTACAGGTTGGCAGTTTTTAATTCGCAAGAGCTCCACTGAAAAACTGAGGATTGAGATTCTAGCCTCTAATTTTCTGAATAATAAGCTCGGGTTAGGAATGATTTTTGCTGATTTGTTACATACTTCTTGAGCACCTACTATGTGCTAAATCTGTTGTAGGTGGGAGACTCAGTGGGCTAATAAGTGATGTCCCCAGCGAGGTCCCATGCCTCTGGATGTTTTCCGGCTCTCTGGCTCTCATGGACATTTTTAGAGCCTGTTGAACACTCAGGAAGACACCCTTGAAAAGATCAAGTATCAAGTGGCTAGGGAGGAAAAAAGATTAAAAGAAAAAAAAAGAGGGATATTAGTTTTAAACTGCTCATTTAGAATTACTAGTTTCAATCAATGACAATTTCAAGATATTAAATCCATTCTGGAGTAACTTGTCAAAAAAAAAAAAAAAGAAAAGATGCCATTACTGATATTCTCCGAGGTTTTTCTAATAAGATCAGGGTCAGTGATGGGATATAAGCTGGAAGATGAATACGATGTCAGGATGCAATCGAGTTCCAAGGAGTTCCGGTGCCTCCCAGCACACGTGGCTGGAGCAACTTAGTTTGGATCTGAGACAAAGGGAGGTCTTTGGTGAGACTGTCCCAGGGAACAGCTGCTGATTTCTTATCACATAAAGAGTGTTGGACCCTCCTTGTCTTTAACCCATGGAGGAACATTTTTTGGCCTTCTCCTCTGCGGTAAGGGAGAGACAGGGGCAGCCACGTGAGCCTTTCTGCTCCTCAGATTCTGTACTCATTTCTATTTTGTCCAGAAGCCCGGATAGATTCTTCACATAGTCCCAATTCAACCAAATCGTGACTCCATCAATGACTAGCTGTGTGACTTTGGGCAAGCACATAACTCTTCTAAGCCTCAGTTTCCTTATCTATAAGATGAGGCTGATACTATGAGTGGCTAATAATACCAGCAAACATTGATTATTTTTCTGTTCAAACAGGGCCGGAGATTCATCTCCTCCCTGGATGCTCACGGTCCCTGAGTTAAGTGTGATTACACCAACCAATAGTTATTATGATCAAGAAGTGTGGTCAGTTCAGAAATCCTTAGAGGTGCGATTTAAAAAATATATATTCATGGTTATGGTTTTGCATCTTCTGTGATAACCATGTCTGCCAGGGAGGAGTTTTCCTTATGGAACAAATGGCGTCATTTGGAAGAACTTCCACGAGTCCGGGACGTAGGGCTCCCTGAAACGCTCCCTCAGTCATCTCACTCCAGTAGTATGGCAGGACATCTGAGTGACTGAAAATACTCGCTAGTAAACAAGTGCGGGGAGGGCTGCGTGCAGGGGGGATTCCTTGTCTAATGCAGAGAGAGATTGAGAGAGAAGGAGAAAGAGTGTGTGTGTGAACGCGAGTGTGAGAGTGTGTGAATGCGTGTGTGAGTGTGTGTGTTTTCATATGCACCATCGGTGCCCTTGACAGTGAATACAGGAAATCAGGTCCTCCCCTGTGACCCTGATTCCATGATCTGCTCCGTGATTGGGTCTGGAAATTCCCAAATTGAAGCACGCAGGGGATGTATGGGTTACGTCTTCAGCAGGGCCCTCGTGCCATCTCCCTGGCTCAGGGGTCAGCCCAGCAGAGAACACGTTCCTCTTCTTAAAGAAGAAAGGGGAGAATCCCTTCAGCTCTGCCATCTCTTCTCTCCATCCCTGCTGGCTTCTGGTCTTTTCGCTGTTCTACTCTTGTTATGGGATCTGTGAGAAAAGAAAAATCAATTCTCTAGTTAAGGTCAGCCAGTAAAATTTGCTCCTAGGTCCCCTAACCACAGCCTGATGAATGCAGCCACATTTCTCCCGGGTTACAATTCAATAAAGCCTCCTAACAGCCTTTATCACGACTTCCCTTCACACAGGTCCCTCCACAGCTCCCTTGCATGATCACTTTTAAACCTCCTTGTAGGGCGATAATTTTGTCTTTTAGTTTTTCTGGATCGTTTAGGGAGGTGAATTGGCCTGGGGTGGTGGTGATGAGGGTGAGGGTGAGGGCTCAAAAAAAAAAAAAAAGTCCTGGGTTTTTAGCTACATCTAGTCATTCCAGTTAGTGTTCACAGCAAACTATGAAAGTAAGGGGACCTTCAGAAAGTGCTGACTGGCAAAGGCTTAAGATAGCTCTTTCCTGGCTTCACCTGGTTCCTGAATCATCATGCGACACCTATTCAACCATTCATTTATTTATGGTTGGCCATGGGTGGGGAACATCTTTCGAACCCCTACCATATGCAAGGTAAAGACGCTACTGAGAAGAAAGTGTGCCGGTTGTTACACATAATCAGAGAGGGCAAGAGAGACAAGCAAACCAGTGGTTTTAATTGCTTTCAAATGGCAAGGGAAGCACCTGTTTTTCTTTTAGGCGCAGAGGGCATCAGAGGAAACCTTTCTAGACTTGGTTGTAATGTATTGGGTCTTGAAAATCAAAGATGAGTTAATTAGGGGAAGAAGGATGGGAAGATAGTGTGCTCGGACACCCCACAGACCTATACTAAAACTACATGTCTCCCACATATTACCAGTGTTACCTTAGACCAATGATCTATCCTCTCAAAATGCAGGTTCCTGAACTTAAAAAGATAGATAACCTGCTTTGCAGGGTTTTGGTGAAAACTAGCAAAAGATAAGCATAAGACTCGTGTCTGACACTGAGTAGGTATTCAACACATGGAGACTCTATTTTTATTGTGATGATGTGTAATAGTTATTTGTTTTATATTATGAATCCATCAAGGATCATCCCAATAATAATTAGAAGTAAAGCATGATCCATTGAGGAAACGAGAGAACATCAGTTCGGTGATAGTTATGGAGGAGTAGAAAACCTGAGCAAGTGACATGTGTGTCTAGTCAGGCAGGAGCCACTTAATTAAGGGCCTATAGCCTGCATGAAGGATTAGAAGTGGTCTTCTTGAAGGGGATGGGATCCCCTGAGGTTAACCACTTTTTTAGGAAAGGTTGTGTGGAAGCAACTAGACATCCCACTGCTATGGCCCTTCTTGTCGTCAGCTGTCTGATCCCAGCTCCCAAAGCCTTGGTTCATTTACCACCTAGCCATGGAAAATAAAAACTCAGGCACCACTTTCCCTCTGTAGAATTCTCAGCAATTTTTCAGAGTAAAACATTCTCTGTGAAATTCTTGAAGATTTCTCCCCCTCACTCTGAAATGCCCTGAATTTCAAGCAGTTATAATGTTGCTGACTCACTTCTAGTTTCATAAGGATCTGGGTTGAGTTGTCATATGTTATAAATCTCTAGTTTAAGGAATCTCTCCTACTGCTCTTAGGGTAGACCTAGAAATGTGTCAAAGGAATTCAAGGTGGGCTAAACATAAGTTAAGCTTAAAAAGTGTCCTTTAATTTTGCTCATTTTTTTCCCTAGTAAAGGAGACCTTTAATGTTTTTACAGAGAGTCATTATTTAATTTTTGTCTTAAGGAGGAAACGTCAAGAAGTGGACTTCCAAGATATATGTCTATGTAAGACCGATTGTATGCAATGTAAATCTCTCAGGGATTGCTTTAATGCTTTATGGAATCTTTCCTACATCATTCATGCAAAAAGATGTCAGATCTCTGACAGCAGGCAAATTTCTCTTTGTAGGATTTTGGCTTGACTTTGTCTATCATGGACAGAGATATCTAGCAACTTCGGGAAAGTGGACACCAAAGCCTATGTGTTAAACAATGCACAGAATGAGAAAAAAAGGCTGGGCTGAAGACGAATATGGCGGTGTCGCAGTTCCACCCCCTCCCCCCAAGAATCAGCTCCATCGACAAAGCCAACAGAATAAACTCCATGGGATTTGAATACGATTTTGCAAGCCAACTTTTATCAAGGCACCTCTTTCCTAGTGAGGATAAATTTGCCTGTGTCTCTGCAGCACTCTTCCTGCAACACATGAATGGGTTGGTGGATGGATGGATGGACAGATGGACGGATGGATGGATGGATGGATGGATGGATGGACAGATGGCCTGAAACAGCAGCCCCTGCCTGAAAATGTAACTTCTTAACTCATCATTATACTAATTTTTTTCACCACTAAAGAAGGTTTATCTCTGAATGCTTTAGCCTTTAATTTTTTTACTAATTTCTCTGAGATTTTTCTAGTGCCACACCTTGCTTTATCACTCTCTTCTTTTATAGGTTTAACCCTCCTTGACCTAAAGACCACGGTCAGGGGGAACAACATGCAAGCCTGCCTAGTCCAATGTACACCTCCTGATTGGGAAATTGAGCTTCTACCAAGCCATGGTTTCTTAGAGGAAGGGATGCAGACTCATAAAATAGGCAAGGCAATATGCATATGCAAATATATAACTTATCTCTTACGCTGATTTCATCGGACTGTAGGTCTGTGGTGTCTGAACAGCTGTTGATACTTAGGCTTAATTTTACACAATTATACAATATAGAAGGGTATTGTCTCTGCGTTTCCTTACTGTATATCACTTCTATCCTGCACTAGAAATGTAAGCTCCGGGAGGGCAGTGGTTTTGAGGCTTTTGCTAACCGATGTACTCTCGTCACCCAGAACAGTGCCTAGCATTAGTAGAAACTCACTAAATTTTTGAACAATTGAATGACTGAATACAAAATCAAAATATCCTCCTTTCTTTGTTTACTGTCTTTTCCTCATGCAGTTTTTTTCCTCCCTTGGGGGAGGGCTCACAGCGTCACCTACAATGAGAGAAATTACAGTTATTTTTAAAGATCATGCCATTTTGTCATGAGGAGCTGGAATTTCCATGCCCATTCTTTCTCACTGACACCAGCTGATTTTATGTCAACGTTGCTATATTTTTCACATTTCTTACATTTCTTGTACTTCCAGTCTTTTTTAGCAGAAGCTCGCTTTTCTTAGATTATTTATCTCATATATATATATACATATATATATGTTTATTTCTAAAATGTTAAAAGTTATTCAACTTAATTTTATGCCTTGTATTGTTCCCCGCTGCCCATATTTTCTTTTCTTTGTGCTTTCTCGTTTGCTCTTCTCATATGTAATCCTTTCCTTTCAAGTCACCAAACAGCAATTGCCTGAGTTTCCCGATAGCATCTCTCTCTATTTGGGTATCTTCTGCAGTATCTTTTTAGCACCCTTTCAATACAGCCCAGATCAAGGAGAACATTCCATGTACCTGGCAGGAAAGTGTTAAGCATTAACTCCTAATATCCTTACTCCTTTGTATCTATCCTTTAGGTGGCCAGATAGACTTGAAGTAGAAAATGGAAAGTCACTCAAGCCAGGATCTCATTTCCTATATAGAGGAGAGGTTGTCTTTCAAAAGCTCTATCTAGAAACAAATTCCTTTCATTGACAGCTGCCATTTGTCCAAAAGGACAGATAAATAATCTTTTGTAGAGGTAGGGGAGGCATCTTTTCGCAGTAAGACCAGTTTTGATCAAGTTTCAAATGTTCAGATGCAACGATAAAGGGACAGGGATCAAAGCGATTGATGACCAATACAAAGGGCGTAGATTGTTTACTAGCTATAGTGACTGGTACAAGGTCATAATAATGGGGCTTTTAATAATTCAATGAGATTCTATGTATCGTCCTGACAAGGTAGTCAATTAGGACTTAAGGGAAATAGGAGGGGGTACAAAACAAAATTGAAACACTTGGTACCCTCCAACCTCCCTCCCCCCAAAATATTATCAATTTCCGGTGAGCATGGATTTTTGGTTGGATTGTGAACCATACTATATAATGCAACTATGCAGTCGTTGGAGGTACAAATAGGTTTCACATTATGTGCCAGTTCCAAGAACTTGCCATTATGAAGGATTCTCGAGTATTAGGTGGTATCTGTGAGAAAATACACTGTAATCATCAGCAATATCTATCATGGGCATAGTGCTTGGAAATGCTAGCTTGAGTTCTGTGAATTTTTTATTGTTGATTCATGTCTAATTACTACTTCAAATATGTTTAGTTTTCTTCTGATAATTTTTTGGGGGTTCTAAATTTGTTATTATAAGATTTGCTTCTGGAAAGATTGATGTATCATAATAGCCATCTGGCCCTTGTACTGTTTGCGCAGTTGGGGTTGTTACAAAATTGTACCCTGACAGATTTCATAGCAGAGAACAGATATCCCACATGGACATGAGGAAACAGAGATGTTGACCTAAGAAAAGATAAAAATGTGCAGTGCAAAATTCACCATTGTTTTCACTTGGGTAATGATGTTAGAGACCTTAATTGCATTACAAAGGACTCTGTTAGTAAGGATGTTTTCAGCAGCAAACACCGGCAAACTCAATCAACAGTGGTGTAAACTAATACAAGTAACTCTTTTTCACTCAAGAATCAGGAGGCTGATGATTGCTGACATGTGTTCAACAGCATAATAGTGTCAGCGCTTGCAACTCTTTGAATCTCTTGGGGTTTTTTGTTTGTTTGTCACGGTTATCAGAGAGACACCACATCACCAAATCTCATGTCTACCTTAAAGTTAGGACAAATGGGATAAGGTAACTTATCAGTGATGACTGCTCATTTCATCAGAAAGTAAAAGCTTTCACACATTACCTCAGCTTCACATCTTTTTGTTCGGAAGTGTGTCATATGGCTCACCCTCGTTGCAAGGGAAGCTGGGAAAGCATATTTGTAGCTTCTCTGGCCTCTATTGAATTCACCAATCAACAATTTCTGGTCCTCCTTAGGCTAGCGAGCACCCATGCGTATCATTCTTCATATCCACATTTTAATAGAGTCTAGTCGTCCCTCATCCACAGCCAGTAACCCCAAATACCATTTATTTTAGAATCTACCTTAAAGTATATCATATCTGAGTAATGTCCACTCCTCACTATCAGATCCAGATGTGAACTTTCTAGTCTAGTGACTATTAGCTGAAAGATAAGTTATCTATTCCCTTCAGCCAGTATACAGTAGTGGTAAAGGAACAGGGTAGCTACAAAAAAATCTTTATCTTAGAAAAAGGAAGAATGAGAATTACATACAAATTGCTGGCCTATAACATAAGTTAAATAGCAAGGACTCTGTTTCTGGCAGTGGAGTCTACTTTTTTATTAGACAATCTCCCTATCTTTTCCTAAGAGGATCCCTAGTATTCATCATGACTTTATTTGCAGTTGACTTTAAAAAGATACTTTTCCTGAGGAATGTACAACCCTCCTAGTTTATTTGTTATTCATGAAGTTTCAAAGGCTTATAGGGTTAAAAAGTCACGAATCTGAGGTTTCTTGAACAATGCCATCCCCCCAAAAAACATAGTAACTTTGGGGATGATTTTGCTTTTAGCAATTTTCATATGGGACAACTAAAGCCAATACACTTGTAAAAGTTGTCTTTGTGAGAAATTCTGTCTCCTAGTGCCTGAGTTTAGGATTAGTCTAATGGACAATGCTTTGTGGAGCATGAAAAAAAAAATAGGCTTGAATTAGAAAACACAAGCCTAGATAAAATTTTGAGGTATACTCTAGTGGTTGCTAAATATTGGAATGCTTTCATACTCCTTGGTAAGTAACTGCTTCCCCACATCCGCAGTCTTTACCCTTAGACACAACTACTGGAGAATTAATGCTTGACATAGTATGGAGAACTTCCAGGATCTTCCTCCAGTCCTCTTGCCAACATTCATTTTGATTCCTCATTGCCTCTGTTTGATCAGGTATTAAATATTCTGTATATCACCTCTGGTTTATACCCAGTTAGGGCAGTGCAGAAGTATGCTCATTGGTAAGGGGGATCTTGGACCAAGCCATACATTTTTCCAAGGAAATGTCCCATTAGAAGAATGCTAATCAAAGCCTTAAAAAGCAACAACATCAGGTTGAAAGGGCAACTTGTAAGGAAGTAATAAAAATAAAGAGAAGGTCAAAAATAGGTTGGTTTGAGACAGAATATGAATTGGTTGAAAGTAGATTCAGGAGATAATTATGCTAATGCAGACCAACCACTGCAGCATTCCTCTCCTGTGTGTCTTGGCGCAGTGCACTGCCCAGGGGCATGTCCTTAAAGCCATTGACCCATCCTGGGTATAAGCCAAACAAGGAAGGGTCAGAAGCAGAGCCCAATTAATCAGGTACCACCAGTATAGGAAGGCAAGGGACCAAAGACCAGAAGGTCAGGTAAGAGAGTGGGGAGCAAGAAGATGTCATAGATCTCAGAACACAGGCAAAATCCAGAGTCCAAGAGGTTGGGAATTTGACAAAAACAGCTCCCGTTATAAGGGTTGAACTTGGATGCTAGGGCAGAAAGTGCTTCATTGTACTCTATTACTGCCTGCTGAATGTGGGTGACTTGGGACCACAGATGCTGCGTATTGTCAGGAAGTCTCAAATGTTGTTTGTAATTAAGGGCTAGACAGAGATGTCAGAGAGAACTTACCTAGATTTTACTACTGAATAATCTTTGTTAATCCATTCATTTATTTGTCATGTTTCTTGAGAATATACCATTATTAATATTAATAATAGCTAGCTTTCTTTTGGAGCAGTGTTTAAACATGCTGGGCACAGTTCTAAATGCTTTACATATTATAAATACTCATTTAATCTTTACAGCAGTGATATGGTACGAGGTTTTTTTTTTTTAACTTCTCCTCTTTATAGAGGAGATATAAACCTGTGTCCACTTTGTTTATCAAGCTCTTTACAGGCTTATCCTCAACCATCCATCCATCTATCCATCCATCCATCCATTCATCCACCCATCCAATCAACCATCCATCCATCTATCCAGCCATCCAGCCATCCATCCATTCAACAAACTGATATGTCAGTTGCACTAGGTGTTGGGAATATAATGGCGAACAAGATCAGAAAGATCACTTCTTTGACAGTTTACAGTATGGCAGGAGAATAGGCAGTTAAATCATTACATGTGAGAAAATGTGATAGTAAGGTGCAAGATTTAATATGAACTCATAGGTGGGACACTTGGTGTTGTTTATTAAAAGGTAGAAAAGTTTTGATGAATGATATTTAAAATGAAAAACAAATGGCCACAAAGAGTTCAGTAAGTAGGAGTAAAATTATGCTTAAGAACTGGAAAAGTACGCATTTCTTAATTTGAACATAAAGTGGGAAGGAGAAGAGGGTGAGATTAGGCAAGAAAGAAAGGCAGGATGCCAGGCCACAAAGGGCATTCTGAAGGGCTTGGACTTTATCTTAATGGCACTGGGAAACATTTGATGAGTGTTAAGTAGGGAACTGACAAGATTCATTCATTTTGCATTCTCGAAGTATCACTCCAGCTGCAGTGTGAAGGATGGATTGGATGGGGCAAGACTGCAGGCAGAATCATTGGGGATGGATTCAATTACAGCCTCTGACTGAGAGCTAGCAGTGGCTTGAACTATGGTCGTGGCCATTGGCATAGAGGAAGGTGAACGGGCTGGAGAGATATCTAAAAAGGTGAGCGAGGCAGAACTTGCCATAGACCTTCCACGTGGAATATGGACTATGATATATATTTTGCTATTCATTTGGAGTTAATATGATTTAAGATTTCATGCCGTATTTTTAACATCTAATTGAGTGACTGGGAGCTTATGAGAAGCCTATGCCAGCAAAATGTATTTTTATAGTTGGTAATACAGAAGAGAAGAACCTCTCATTTTCATGATACAGGCCCAATATTTATGGCAAAGGATGGGTTGTACTAGAGAACGAAGGTGCTTAATGTACACTGAATTTTTTCCTGCAATTATGAAGCCAAGTGGAAGTTCCACTGAGAGGTGTGAAAATATGGGGCTCACTGGGGAAATCTGGGGGAGTTCTTCCTGACTGTAGCTGTTTATTTTGAGAGAAGAGTATGGTAGAAAACATCCAGTCTCACACGCTGAGATTCTAACCCCCCACCCAGGGTGCCTTTTCTTTAAATGAAGAAGGACTTGAAGCCAAAGTCTAAGAAAACGAAATGACCACAGCAACTTGGAAGAGTCTGAACCCAGCCTGAATGCCCACACGAGCCTGTGACGTAAAGCCAGAGTAGCCTCATTTTTCATCCATTTCATAACCAGGAAGTATGTGAACAGAAGCCTCTTTTTGATTTTATATTGCCTCCTTATTTTTTTTTTAAGATTTTATTTATTTATTTGACAGAGATAGAGATAGCCAGCAAGAGAGGGACACAAGCAGGGGGAGTGGGAGAGGAAGAAGCAGGCTCCCAGCGGATGAGCCTGCTGTGGGGCTCCATCCCAGAGCGCTGGGATCACTCCCTGAGCCGAAGGCAGACGCTTAATGACTGCACTACCCAGGCGCCCCTGCATCCTTATTGAATTTAACTTTTGTCCAATTGAAAAGACTCATATTTTATTGCCAGTCATCTCAGTAGCTATTCAGCTGCCTGTGGAGAACAATTTTCTCTCGCCTGTGAAACATACTTTCATGGTTGTTGTTTCATACGATAGTCTGTGGCCTACTCTTGTTTCTGTGGTGTGGCTGGGCAAGGACTAATCACCAATCTGTCACCATTTCTGAGCTCCAGCCCCTCACACCTTGTCTTGTTCAGGTTTGTGTCACACATTATCAACAACAGCCGAATTAAGGAAACAGTGCAAGTGTCCATTGACTGACGAAGGGATAAAGAAGAGGTGGTGTACATATATATATATATATATATATATATAGAGAGAGAGAGAGAGAGAGAGAGAGAGAGAGAGAGAGATATCTCTATATATATGAGAGATATAGTGGTACATGTATAGAGTATATATAGTAATATAGTAATATTTATAGGAATATTACTATATATAGAATATATTACTATATTCCTATACATGTAACTATATTACTATATATATATACTATATTACTATATTCATATATATATACTATATTACTATATATGTTTATAGGAATATTACTCAGCCATAAAAAAGAATGAAGTTTTGCATTTGCAATGACATGGATGGGGCTAGAACAATGCTAAGTAAAGGAAGTCCGTCAGAGAAAGACAAATACCACATGATTTCACTCATATGTGGAACTTAAGAAACAAAGGAAATTAATAAAGTGGAAAAAAAGAGAGAGACAAACCAAGTAAAAGACTCTTAAGTACAAGGAACAAACTGCTGGTTACCAGAGGGGAGGTGGGTAGAGGGATGGGTGAAATAGGTGATGGGGACTAATGAGGGCACTTGCTGTGCTGAGCACGGCTGCTGTATGGGAGTGTTGAATCACTATATTGTACACCTGACACCCATATCACACTGATGTTAACTAACTAGAATTCATATAAAAACTCTAAATAAATAAATAGGCATTCAGATGAAGCCAGATATAGGGGCTCCTTTGCCTTTGATCCACAGCTTTCTTCTCATTTCTCAGTGAGGGAGGCAGGATGTTAGAGGCCCTTCAATGCACAGCAGCTTCCTCAATTCATGGTCACAGGGCACAGTTGTAAAAAATGGTGGAGGTGACAGAATTCCCATAATGCCACCACCGTCTCCTGCCCACATGATTGAAACAGCCTCTTTTCTGATCTCTCGGTCTTCATTCCTGCCTTCCTCCAAGCCAGCCTCCATTTTGCAGCCAGTGTGATCTTCCTTAATGTAGCCTGGTCTTTTCTGTTTCATTCTTTAAACCCTGGGAGATTTTAGAACCCTTCACAATCTTACCTCCTACCAACTCTCCCTGAATTACTATGGGTCCATCCAGACAGATCTTTCAATTCCGTGGTGGCTTGGCTCTACCTTTCTGCCTACCCAGGACATTCATATGAAATTCCCACTCCCTGGAATATCTGTCCTGTCCTCCTACCTATTTTCCAGGTCCCAGCTTAACTGTCATTTGCTCTAGAAATTTAACAATCCAGAAGTAGGTTTAATGTCCTCTGATCCCCATTTCTCATAGTCTTCTTTATTTCCCTTATGGTATTGCGTAACGATTCTCTTTCGTAGTTGTCTGTTTTCATTTCCTCATAGAATATAAGCCCCATGGAAAGGAGGGACTGTATTTTTCACCTTTTTTTTTTTTTAAGATTTTATTTATTTATTTGACAGAGACAGGGAGAGAGGGAACACAAGCAGGGGGAGTGGGAGAAGAAGAAGCAGGCTCCTAGTGGAGGAGCCTGATGTGGGGCTCGATCCCATAACGCCGGGATCACGCCCTGAGCTGAAGGCAGACGCTTAACGGCTGAGCCACCCAGGCGCCCCTGTATTTTTCACCTGTAAACTACCAGTGCCTGGTACAGTGTCTACCATAGAGCCAGAGCTTGGAAAGTATTTGTTGACTCTTTAGGGTTGTAGGAGAGAAATATTCTCCATTTCACAAAAGAAATCTCCCTCATTAATCAATGGAAGTGTCTAATAATAATTAATTAATTAATGCTCACATAATAAATATTTTCAGCACCTATGAATATGCTAGGGACTATGTTGAGCGCTGAGGATATGGAGATGAATAATACATTTTTCTTTCCCTCAAGACATTCCAAGTCTGATTGGGGAAATAGACAAGTAAACAGGTATAATACAATGTGACATACGCTGTAATGAATATATGCGTATGTTGCTGTGGACCATAGAAACACTGGTGCTTAAGTCTACCTGAGCATCTAAGGATATGCCATTCAAATGAGTCTTGATGAAGTACACTTGCTTGTAAGCGAGTATCTGTCACCCAAGAAGAAAGAAGCAAATCTTAGGAGGAGGAACTAACATATGCATCTGCAAAGGATCAAAAGTTAGCAAGAACATTGGCGCAGTCAGTAAACTGGTTAGTCGAGTGTCCAGCAAGAGTAACTCATTAAACCTGTAAGGTGGTGAGAAGCTAAATCATATGTCTTTGGCTACAATTTGAAAATTGGGGGTTATTGATTGATTTTAAGTATAAGAGAGATATGCTCAGAGTGGCACTTTAGAAAGACCCCTCCAGCAGCCATGTGGAAGATGGATTGGATGAAGGTAATACTAGAGGCCAATGAGAGCTGTTAAGACCTTTTTAATTTTATTGGTGAAAAATATGGTGGCTGGCTGTATTTAAGCTTCTAGCAGTGTATCTGGAGAGGAAGTGAAAGGGTTATGAATGACTTAGGAAGCAAGAACCATATTATCAAGCCTTGCAATAGGCGGCTGCTTCTTAGATTATTGTTCTCTTCTTTCTTTAGCTAATTACCATTGATCCTTTATCATTCAATGCAAGGGTTGCCTCTGGCAAGTTTTTTTGATATCCCCACCTCAGTCTGATTAGAGAGCCATTCCTTTAAGCTCTCATTGAATGCAGCATGTAGCCTCTGCAACATTAAAATGTAAGCAGTTTGAGAGCAAAGATAATGTCTAATTCAACCTGGCAAAGGGCTGGCAGAGTGTCTGGCACGTGGTATACACTTCATAAGAATTTATTGCATAGATAAATGCACAATTGACGAGTCACTACTCAGAAATGGAAAATAATTTAGTGTGACTCTCAGGTTTCTGCTTGGGCAACAAGGGAAATGGTAGGGATAATCACTGAGATAGGAATAAGAGGGAGGGAGTAAATCTCAGAACAGTTTGGGGAGGGTTAACAATGATGACATTCACTTGGGACTGGTTGGGTTCAATTAGCTTATGAAAAGACTGCCTCCTTTTTTTTTTTTTAAGGAAAATTCCTAAAAGTGATCTGGCATGAGGTCAAGAGTTGTGGTTCATCGATTTATAAGTAGGTAGGTAGTAGTTGAAAATATTATGCAGTTTGGTCATTCAGAAACTGTGTAGAGTGATAACAAAAAAAGGCTTAACAGAGAGACCTAAGGGTCACTGTCACAATAGTGTTTGTTAGGACAAGAGGTCAGAGACCCGTAACAAATAGTTAGACACTAACAGAAGTTTGGAGAGAATATTGCTACAGAAGACAAGACAGAAATGAGTTTCAGGAAATAGTCAACAATAGCAAATATTTCCCAGAGGACAAGTATAATAATTGAAAATAACCAATTCATTTTTTTGTAATTAGACCATGTGTAAAGTTATTTATTACTTGTAAAAAGCAATTTCAATGGAGTGTTGGGGATGCTATAGAGTTTGTAGTGATGTGAGAAATGGAACCATTGGAGACAGTGAATGTAACATATTTCTCTCAGCTTGGCTGTAAAACAAGGGAAATGAATAGGTAGAGTATGGGGAGGGATGAGAAGTGGGCTACACTGTTGAGGGAGCTTTTTTTCTCTTTCCAAACGGAAAAAAAAAACACAAAATATGATGAAATCTTGAGAATAAACAGCAATTAGAGAGAGAGACATGAATAATATAGGTGGAGGAGCCATTTGCAAAAATGGAGTCTAGGATAGAGTAGGATTAAGAGCACCAAAGGAAGGATTAGCATTGGCTGGAGGAAAGTCCCATCTCTTTCTGAGATTCAAGGGAAGAAAGGATGTGCACATGTGTATATTTAAATTAAGTGGAGGAACTTATATACACCTGATTTGTTCTATTTTTCTGGGGAGTAGGTAGCAGGATGCTCTGCACAGAATGAAGGGGATATAGGTGATAAAGAATATTTGCCAACTGGCTTCTGTGGGAATTAAAAATAGAACTAAAGAGACTAATGAAAAAAAAATATTGTGTAGCTGTCCAGACCTTGCAAAAATGGGTGGAAGTATATCTTTAGTGCATTGATTTGTACAGTTGCATGACTTATCCAGCATCATCCAGTGCTTATATTCACCTAAGATAGAGAAAGAAGGTAATTATAGTGATCCAACCTGACATTAACAGAGTGCGCACGTAAGTTTCTAACCAGGGGTCCATGATTCATGGTCCATGTGCAAATTCAGGAGTAGGTATCTTGTGGACTCTGAAAAGGATATGCAAATATTTGTACATGTACAGGTTTTTAAGGGGGAGAGAGTGTATAGTTTTCATACAACCTTTAAAGCAACCCATGATCAAAATTTTAAGATTAAAATTTTGAGGGAGAAGTATAATTGTTGGGAATGAGTGATCCTCAAAAGGCAGTAAAAGAGTTAGGAGGTGATTCTTTCTTTGGGGTTACAATGTTATATAAGTGAATTAGTTACATATATATTTTAAAAGGCAACAATTGATAAAGAGAATAATAACCAGAATATATGAAGAACGCTCAAAACTCAATAATAAGGAAACAACCCAATAAAAAATAGGCAAAGTAGTTAAACCTACAGCTCACTTGAGAAGATATATAGATGACAAACATATGAGAAGATGTTTAACAGCATTAACTATTAGAGTAATGTAGATTAGAACCAGTACACAATTATTAAAATTTAAAACATGCCAATAACAAACATCAGTAATGATATGGAGAAACTGGAACTCAAATATATAGCTGGTGCAACTTCAAAATGGTATAGCTTCTTATAACACAGTCTGATAGTTTCTTATGAAGTTAAATATATACTTAATCATACAACCCATTAATACATTCTCTGGTATTCACCAAAGAAAAATGAAAATACATGTCTATACAAAACCTAAATGTAAATGTATACAGTAGCTTTATTCACAATTGTCAACAACTTGAAACAGCTCAAATATCCACCGAAGTGTGGATATAATTTGGATATAAATTGTAGTGTATGATGCAATAAAATACTATAATAAGTATTTTCTTCAGCTATAAAAAGGAATGAAGTACTAAAACTTGAAACAATAGATAATTCTCAAAAAGCAGTATGCTAAACAAAAGAAGCCAGACTCACATGGCTGCAATACTGTATGACCTCCCTTCCATAGCATTCTGAAAAAGGCAGAGGTAGGACATACCTTACATCAGAGGCTGTCAAGGGCTAAGAGTGATGAGAGGGGATGTTCTACAAAAGGACACAAAGGAACGTTTTGGGGTGACAGAAATATTCTACAACTTGATTTTTGTGTGGTATCCTGACTATATAGGTTTGTCAAAATGTGTACAACTGTGCATCGAAAAAGAAGACATTTTGTTGTATGTAAATTGTACCTCAATACACGTAGGAAAAAAATAGAGCACAAAACTCTACAAAAAAATGTTTTTTAGAAGCGTGATGGCATAGTTGTGTAAATGGGTTTGGACCATTTTCTCTTCAACATCACCTTTCACATAGGGTTTATTGTCTGCTCCAGCTACTTTCTCAGCTACAGATGTACAGAACAGAATCCTCCAATATTTTTACTGAAAAGAGCTCTGCCAGGAAAATCTGAATGTAGTAACAGTGGGAGAAAGGATCCTACTGGAAAAATGAAAATCAGTGGAAAACATCTGTACTACTCCCTACTCAGAGTCTTCTTTCCAACTTATATTCTACTAAAACATTGAGTTTAATTAATAATGGACTCCATTGTCTTATAGCATTATACTCAAAGGCAAATTTTTGTCCCAGGGAGAGGTAATCAAGTTAGTTCTTACAATTTCTGTTTCATTTTAGAGAACCATAGAAGATGACCCCAACAAGAACCTGGAGATGAGAATCCAATGATGCAGTGTTTATAAGTCAGCCTCCTGAGGCAAAGAGCAGGGTGGGAAAGAGTAGCAAGCGGATCTAAAGACATAAGTGGTGTTGAGTTTGAGAAGTTCTTTATAGATCTTGGGTACCAGCCCTTTATCTGGAGTCATTTGCAAATATCTTCTCCCATTTCGTGGGTTGCTTCTTAGTTTTGTTGACTGTTTCCTTTGCTGTGCAGAAGCTCTTTATCTTGATGAAGTCCCAAAAGTTCATTTTTGCTCTTGTTTCCCTTGCCTTTGGAGACGTGTCTTGAAAGAAGTTGCTGTGGTCAATGTGGAAGAGGTTAATGCCTATGTTCTCCTCTATGATTTTGATGAATTCCTATCTCACATTGAGATCTTTCATCCACTTAGATTTTATCTTTGTGTATGGTGTAAGAGAATGGTCGAGTCCTTGGTGATTCAGGGTCTTTTCTGGGTCCATATGAATTTTAGGATTGTTTGTTCCAGCACTTTGGAAAATGGCTTTGGTATTTTGGTCAGGATGGTGTTGAAAGTATAGATTGCTCTGGGCAGCATAGACATTTTAACAATCAAGTCAAAAAATGGGCAGAAGACATGAACAGACACTTTTCCAAAGAGGACATACAAATGGCTAACAGACACATGAAAACATGTTCAACATCATTAGCCATCAGGGAAATTCAAATCAAAACCACACTGAGATACCACCTTACACCAGTTAGAATGGCAAAAATTGACAAGGCAAGAAACAACGAATGTTGTAGAGGTTGTGGAGAAAGGGAATCCCTCTTATACTGTTGGTGGGAATGCAACCTGAAGCAGCCACTTTGGAAAACAGTGTGAAGATTCCTCAAAAAGTTAGAAATAGAGCTACACCTATGACTCAGCAATCGCATTACTGGGTATTTGCCCCAAAGATACAGATGTAGTGAAAGAAGGGCCACATGCAACCCAATGTTCATAGCAGCAATGTACACAATAGCCAAACTGTGGAAGAAGCAGAGATGCTCTTCAACAGACGAATGGATAAAGAAGATGTGGTCCGTATATATAATGGAATATCACTCAGCCACCAGAAAGGATGATTACCCAACATTTGCATCAACATGGATGGAACTGGAGGAGATTATGCTAAGTGAAATAAGTCAAGCGGAGAAAGACAATTAGCATATGGTTTCACTTATTTGTGGAACATAAGGAATAGCACGGAGGACATTAGGAGAAGGAAGGGAAGAGTGGCCAGGGGGTGGAATCAGAGGGTGACATGAACCATGAGGGACTATGGACTCTGGGAAACAAACTGAGGATTTTAGAGGGGAGGAGGGGTGGGGGATGGTTTAGCCCAGTGATGGGTATTAAGGAGGGCATGTATTACATGGAGCACTGGGTGTTATACGCAAACAATGAATCATGCAACACTACATCAAAAACGAATGATGTACTATATGGTGACTAACGTAACATAATAAAAAATAAATAAATAAAGACATAAGGGGATTATGATTAGCACAGTCAATTCCTTTGGTGTCTTGAAAACTAGTCTTGTTCTTCATCCATTACAAAACTTACGGCATAAACACAGGACACAAACAAAGTCACTTCTGTATTATCGTGGGGAGTGATGTGGATTCTTTCATTCTTCTACCTGAAACTTTAAACATTAGCCACTGATCATCATATAAAATATGTAGTAGAAGAAGAGAAAAAGTAAAAAAATCCTAACATTGACTCATGCTTTAGCAGCTGGTCATGAGGCCTAATTGGTCAATCAACACTATCATCTCCTACTATACACTTCTGGTCCCTCATAGCTTGTGGCAGCACCTTGGCTGGAGAAGTGGCGACCTGAGCCTTCATTCCCATAATTTTGCTTCCCTAGGGGTCTTTTAGGGAGAGAGAGAGAAAGAGAGAGAGAGAGAGAGTGTGTGTGTGTGTGTGATTGATTCAGTTTTCCATTCGTTAGTACTTTGGGAAAGGATTATTTAGAGGGGTCTAGAAGACAGGCTATGTTCCATCTATGGTCCTCCATGTACTCTTTGATAGCAACAATCTGATGGCCCAGATCCAATCATGCCTGCAGATACAGTGACCTTTCTCTGCCTGTTGGTACAGCTGCATAAGAAGCATGAAATGGCTGAGGGAAAGAATCAGCTTCTATTTCAAGAGAATCAGGGTTTGTACTTTGTTTCAGGTGTTCCTCTTTTGGCACTAGGATCTCCAAATCCATTAAGCTTTTGTATGGTCAAACCAGTGAATATTATAAGGATTAGCCCATTGCCGAATTGCTCTTGTCTTAAAAAGTATCACCTGGTGGAGGATGTGTTCTGAAGGGTACTATCCTAGTTTCCTAGGACTATTGTAACAAAGCACCACAAACAGAGTAGTTTAAACAACAGAAATTTATTGTCTTACAGTTCTGGAGGTGAAAAGTTCAAGAATAAGGTGGCAACATGGCCATATTCCTTGTGAAGACTCTAGGGTAGGGTCTGTTGTAGGCCTCTTCTAACTTCTGGTATTTCATTGACTTATGAGAGTATAGCTCTAATCTTCATATGGCATTCTTCCTGTGTGTGTCTATCTGTCTCTGTGTCCTTATTTTCCCCTTTTTATAAAAACACCAGTTATATTGCATTAAAGGCCCATCTTACTTTGCTGTGACCTCATTTAACTTAGCTAATTAGATAAGCAATGATCTTATTTTCAAATAAAGTCACATTTTGAGGTAGCAGGAGGGTTCAGACTTCAACATGTAAATTTCGAGGAGACACAATGCAACCCATAAAAGGAACTGTGGAAATCGGTATGGCTACGGCTCCTCCCACACAGAGCAGACAGCAGAGTGCACCGTCTAAAGTTGTGCCTACTGGAAGAACTAGAGTGTTTCAGGAAAATGGAAGGTATCCATCACAGTTCCTACTCCATGAGGTTAGGATGCTTTAAATCATCATCTTCATTATCTTTATTAGGTCTTGAATTAAAGAGTCATTATACATGAACACCATGACCGAGTTGGCCACCAGAGCAGGTAAGTAGCACCCTATTTGCCTTTTCAAGTCTTCTCTCTTCTCTCTGTTCTGTGTGTTCTGTACTACACGTTCCCAAAGAAAGTTGAAAATCTTACTGAAACAAGATCTTGATTAGATCCAGTCTTTCTGCGTTAGCACAGATGTAAATGGTCGTTTGCATAATAGACTTGAGTGGCAATAAAAGACCCCTTTCTTGCCTCCACGTCAATCCCCCTTTAGCCCACTTTAAATTCCAGAAGTGTCACTATTTAAGAGGCACAAATACTTCCTGTTACTGTATTCTATTTAAAAGTCTATTGTTCTAAGAAAATTTTTCTTTGGGATAAGATGGGTTTGGGCAGCAAAAAGACGACAAGCTCAGGGATGGGAAAATATGGACAACACCTCCAGCTCTACCCCTAATAGTCTGTGTAGACATGACAGACTGGATCTATTCGGTCCCTTATGATCTCCCATGAATGATAAAGATACTAGATAAAATCAGAGTTTCTGAAATTTGACTGATCACAATAACCCCACAAGAAGCTTGTTGAATGACAGTTTTCCCGACCCCACTCCAGACTGATCGCATTGAACTCCCTGGAGGAAGGAACCGTGATTTTGTTTTTATACTACCCTCACCCCTGCACTCCACTGACAAGCTAGGGAAACTCCAGGCCAGGTTATTTCTAAAGCCCATTCCTGCCTCAAATATCTGTTGACACCGAATAAAAGCCACTGTACCGATTAACCCATTAGCTCACTTTATTCCTCACATTTTTCCAGTTATCATCGAGTAGCATAGGGTCTTGAAGGATAAGGCCTGGGCAACTTCTGATGAGCAGACAGTTTGGGGCAGCAGGAGGCCCAGATGTCAGGTGTGCTGAGGCAACTTGGATGGCTTGAGGGTAGAAGGAGGGCCTCATGGATAAATTTGGGAATAAGAAAAAAAAACTGTGAATGTGTATATTATCTATGAATATATATATATATATTCATATATATGAATCAAGAAGAAACAGACTAAGTGTGCAAATTATGGATACATTTATAGAGACTGCTAAAAATGGTAGTGTAGATCTATATTTATTGAAATGAAAAATGCACAAGATGGATTTCTAAGTGAAAAATAGATATGTCTCATAGGTTTCATTTAAAAAAATTTCTTTGAATTTGAAGACTATACACTTGAAGTATGGGTGAATTTCTCTGAGTGGTCAGAGTAGAGCTAATTTTTATGTCCCCTTTCCTTTTTATATAAACTCATTTTTTTTTTACAATGAGAATTTAGCCTTTTACATCATAAACAACAATAAAGCGATTTCCATTCTGACAATAAAAGAGAGCACAGGTCGCATAGGGGAGGTGAGGATAGTGGTTGTTGCTGGACACATGTGGGGGAGCACACAGGGCGGGTGAGAGGAGGAGTTGGACAGAAAGCAAGGAACCAGCCCAGGGCTGGAAAGGGAAACCAAAGAGGAGAGGCCAGAATGGCTGAGCCAGTTGAAGTCTGCATTCTCCTGGGTTCTTATCACTCCTCTTGGCACCTTGGCCAGGGCTGCTGTGCTGCACTTTGTTCCTTCCTGGGGCTAGTGAGGAACCCGTGGGTCATTGCAGCAGGGATAATTGCCATGTTGGATTGTTTAAGATTTAACCCCTCTGCTGCCAGCTGTCAGCCTGCAAGCTTGCCTGGGGCCTCGTGCTCGCTCCACAGACCAGTGTATTTATTTCTGATATGCAACCCAGGATTGCAGGGTTGACTAGCAGCGTGGAGGGAAGGCAAGGGAATGGAGGCTATTTATAGCAGAAGGCAACAAAGGTTTCCTTTCTTTCTTTTACCCAGAGTTGTATTTCTCTGAAACTCTGCCCATGTTGTGCAGAAATCAAAAGGGCAAGAGAACAAGTTCTTCGGAGCTAGTTGGAAAGTTCCAGGGTTCTGTTTTTAGAGCAAATCTGCCAGCTTCGGGGGAGGTTGCCACCACCCTCGGATTCTAAATCAGCTTGATGGCAGTGCAAATAGATGCAAATGAGGGTCAAACCAATTTCCATAATGAACAGCACAAGCAGAGCGGACTCCTCTCCACCTGACTCAAAATTACTAGAAAATCCAATGAGGAGGTGAAAAGAAACAAAGAAATAAAGGGAACGCAAACATCTTAGTAACTTGAAGACTGTCGCCCTTTGGATCCTGGCAATGAAAACTGTGAAGTCCGAGAATGATTCTGGGACGTTATTGTGGAAGCCGGTCCAGGAGTGGAGGGGTCCAGCATAGGTCTTCTAAGGGTCTTGGTGGTGATCAGGTCCTTTGGGCGATCTTGGTCATGGTTCATCCTTCCCCATTCCTAGACTTCATTTAATACCATACCCTTGTTGGCCTTGTTTTCTTCTCCTTTTATAACAGCTTCACAGACATATAATTCACCTACCATAAAATTCACCCTTTTAAAGAGGGTGGTTTTTCAGTGTATTCATGGATTTTTACAACAACCGCCACTACCTAACTTTGGAACACTCTTGTCACTCCGGCTGGTCAGCAGCCCCTCCCCAAACCCCCTCCCCCAGCTCCTGGCAACCACTCCTCCATTTTCTGTCTCGGTGTCTTTGCCTCTTTTGGAGATTTCATACAAATGGAGTCATACAATATGTGGCCTTTGGGGACTGGCTTCAAGGTTCATCTATGTTGTAGCATGTGTCTGTACTACATTCCTTTTTATGGTGGGTTGGCCTTTTTAAACGAAACCAACATGAGGCTATAAACTGCATCTCAGAGGACTGCAGCGAACTCCACTTATTTCATGGAAAACCGCATGGATTTGAGATAATAGTAACATGACCTAACCTTATTAATTTTCCATTAAGTCTTTACGCACTGTGTTTAGTTCTCGATCTCCCTGCATTTCAGAAATTAGCTTCGTGTCATTCAACTAACACTGGGCCGAGTTGACTTACATTTATAATTAGCAGGTATTTTTATGAGCCACAATGCAGAGGCATTTATTTCTAAAGACTATTTTGGTACTTCTGGCACAGCCTATGTCACTGCATATGGTTGAGAGTTGCTAGAACTATAATACATATGGGCCATTGACTGAACCATCTGAGGAATTTTTAATTGGTGTGAATATGGAATGCAATAATTTATATGGATCCATTACTTTTATATGCTTAAGTACAGGGAGGGAACTAATCGAATGGGTTTTATTTTCTGGAAGGCCCTGAATGTCTTTGGATAACTCCAAATTTCTTCATATAAAGCTATCCTGCCATGCAAGTTATTACCTTTAAGACGCATTTATCAAACGTTTCCCTGTGCACGTCCATACTTTGAAGAAGCGTGGTTTCCATCAGTAATCACGCACTGCAAACCTTCTGCTTTTGACTCCTCAGCCAACAGAACCTCACATTTCACCGGCAAATGCAGAGGCAGATGGTAGGATGCAAACTGAGGTTCTTCATGATGCTTCTGAGGCATGGCTTGAGTCTGTGAGGGGGTAGGGGAGTCAAGTTTAACCGTAAGTTGTGTTTATGGCTGGGATTCAGCCATGTCAGGGCATGTTTGACAAATGAGTGGAAAGAATATGCCAAAAATCTATTTCTACCAGTGCTAACAAAGGAGGAGTCTCCTGGGAAGGAACTCATTTATTCCAAAGCTGATCTGGGATCGCAACATGGGATATAAGGCCTGTGGAGGTTGGTGAGGTATTCCAGAGGGTCCCCGAAAGCCATGAAATGGACTAAAAAAGTGGGAGGAAGAATGCCATTATTTTATATTAACATAATACTATGGAGAGGATGCCAAATTCACATGTTTTTCTCCCCCCCCCCCCAAGATAAAAGATGAAACATCAAAGAGACTTAGCTCTCATGTCAGGCCATTTTGGCCCTGTTCCCAGACACACACGGTTTAGGTTCACTGTGCATAGAACTTGGGGTGGGGGGAAGTTTGAGGATGCCCACTAGAGTGACTTTCTCTCTAAGGGAAGAGCAAAGCAAACAAACTGACTGTGTCTAGTGATCTGACTCTGTTATTGGAAAAAGAATAGTGTTCTAAAAAAAAAAAAAGAGTGGTTAGAAGAACCCTTTCAGTCATTTGGATATTACCCCAACCTATCCTTAACTTCTACTTCCCAGACAGTAAAGACCGTATAAAATGTTGGACCACAAGACAAAACCATTTTTGTGCCTATGTCACAAATGTAATGCAACAGATGGTGGCAAAATATTCCCTTCATTTTGGCACAGAATTCAGTGTTACTTTGGCACATCAAGAACAATAATACATTGGAAATATCCAGGACTCAAGTGGCAGGGAGATGGGGGGGGGGTGCCTAGGGGTGGCTTTGTGCACTGTGACCACGCTCAGAGGGTAGAACAGTGGTAGAGTGTTGGAAGAGCGGGTGGCTGCATTTCTGGCACCAGTGGAATTAATAAAGAGGAGTCACACAGTTTTCTGCATGGCTCTATGGTGCTTACACCCTCTCTTGACCAAGAGCCCCTATTTCCCCTTCCTATGTTCCTTGTTTGGTGAAGGCCCAGATGCCATGTTCCCAGGCACACTGAGGATGCCCTGTGGAGGTGCTCAGAATAGGTGGGTGAGATGGAAGTCTGCAATGGCAAGTTTGAGTGAAAGCCAGAGAAACAATAATAATGATTGGAACCATAAAAATACCAGCTACTGAGTATCCCATGTGTGAGGCTTTGTGCCAAGTGCTTTCCATTCAATATCTCTCTCAGTCCTTCCAAGTCTTCAAGTTAAATACATTTATTACATCCATGATACAGTTGAAGAAACTGAAGCATTGTAAGTTAGATTTTCTTGTAAGTGATATTGTCAGAATTTGAATCCAAGTTTATTTCTTACTCCCTAGACCAACTCTTAAACATCATAGTATATTACTTCTCAATTTATTACTGTAAGATCTTATTTTTAGCCATTCATACATTATGTCTGTATGAGTATTTAGTAAAAAATATATATATTTCTTGGGTATGCCATATAAAAATATGGCTTAAAAACATAAAGACAAAACTATACATGTGTATGTTCACATGGATAAATAAATCCACATGTAAATGTGTGGCTTTGTAAAAGAGTAGACTAAGATGTGAATAAAGACTAGTGTTGTGGAAGAAGCATTTTTACAAGCATTCAAGTGGCTCTGATGAAGAAAATCAGGAAGGAAGAAGTGTTTACTGAGCATCCTTGTATGTGGCAAGTGTTAGGGTCCCACTGGATCCTCACATCAACCCTGTAAGGTTGGTATTGCTGTATTAATTCTATAAGTGAGGGAAAGGGGGCTCCGAAGTAGGAAGTAACTCACCTTAAATCTTAAGTCAAAATTGAGATTCAAAATCATGTGTGACTTAAGCCTATCCCCTACACCACTGAAGGCAACTTCTGGCAAGATGTTAGAGAATAGAAGGAATCATCATTTTCTTAGTTCTCAAACATCATTAAACATGAAAGATCTATTTATTTAATTCTCCCAACAAACGTTCGTGGCGTACGTATCATGTTCCAGGTACTATGCTAGGTGCCGGGTGTAGTTAAGTCTCAGCACTGACCTTGGGGGGAAATTCCATTGTTCAATGGAAGAGACAAAAGTTAGGCACATCAATAGTTAATATGCAGGCATTATGAGGTTCTGTGGGAGGAAATGGGAGGAAGAAAGTTTATATCCTTGGTAGATTGGGAAACACTTTATAGAGGAGGTAATATGGAGGTAAGATGTTGAGTAGGAGTTTATCAGGCAAAGAATAAGATACAGGAGAGCAAAGAGCATCTTAAAAGTATAGAAAAGCTCAGTTTGGTAAGGGGAAGATAATTCTTTTCTGTGCCTGAGGTCTTGTTTTGAAATAGGCAGTGGAGAAAGAGAAACCTGATGCTGGTTTTTAGGGTCTGCTCCTAAAGGATTTTGTATGCGGAGGCAATGAATCTGGACTTTTTCCTATGCCAGATAAGAAACCATTAAAGCTTGCCCAGAAAGTGTGACCAAATTTTTATGTTAGAGAGATAACGACATAAGATTTGAGATGATATGTTCAAATATAGAGAAAGGAGCATTAGCAAGAATTTTAAAATGCTAATCATCCTGAAGACATCCTTAACTTCTTCTCCTATAACACTCCACGTGACTAGTCACCAGTTCCTAAAAATTTCTTTTAAATCAGGTGCCTGCTCTCTGTCCCACTGCCATTTTCACGGTCCTGCAGTTCATCCTCTCTTATCTGGGAGGTTACCCTAGTTTCTAGTTCCCTCTTCCAAACTCCCGGTCTCCTATAGCTATGAATCCCAGGCCTAGAAGATACTCTAGCGTACATGAAATCTCATGTCTTCAGGTTCTGCCATACTTTCATATCTTTCTCCAAGCAGAGGGAGGTTGCACTTTGCATAAAGTTAAACTTTATAGAAATGTTGAATACTTTCTCATTGGTTTGATCCCATTGGATCTCAGTTGGCAGAAATTCTGAATCTTCCACTCTTCAAGATAATTTCACAGGGCTTGGGATGGTTGGGGCTTGAAGTTGGTCACCTGGGACCATAGACATCACCATCCATTTACGCTCATGATTCATAAAATTAATGCCATTTTCTGTGTATACCATGATGTGAAAAACATAATTGGGAAGAATTCAAAAGGCAAAATTGCTCCTGGGGGATGAGATTATAGAAAAGAACAGCGCAGAATTAGAGGAACATACTTCATTTAACATTTCCCACACTAGACTGGAAACATTTCTAGAGGTCTGAATTCTGTTCTTGGGTCTCTTTATGGCTTGTTTTATGACCTTGGCCAAGTCAATTAACCTTTCCATTCCTCAGGTTGACCTAAGTAAAGTTAGAATAATATATCCCTGCCTGCCTGGCTTCCAGGCATGTGAGGTTGAAAGGGTTAATGGTAGAAAGTTTAGAAAGTATCCAGAACACTGTTTATCAGCAAGTCTACAGTCTGTTGTGATAGGCAATCTATGAGTGAGTGTTTTAGATAGTAGAGGATTATGAAACCTTGGTACAAAAGATTATTGGGCACAGTTATCTCTTTTCCTTGAAAGCCCTCAACTTACAGGTCAATGAGCATCTATGTACTGGGTGATAGTCAAGGTTAGAGGAAACACATGCCTTACTACTGTATTGTAGCAAGTCAGTTAATTACAGGGCAACCTGTTCTTAACAGCCCCTGAAGGCACTGCCTGACCTTGTACCAGGGCTGTGAAAAGACACTTTCCTGACAAGGAAATAACCAGACTTTTAATGGGGGGGGCTCTCTGTGTATTCAGGTATTTACAAGGGTAGCCCAATGCCACAGTTACCACTTCCTTTGGAAGTCACCACACCTCTTCTGTCACTGTAATTTCTCAACTTTGCCCAGAAAGGACAGTAGCGAATAGCAAGTGAAAGTCGGTTTGGGCGTTGCAATGACTAGATGGGGGAAAGCCAGTGATGCAGCAAGCGCCATCTCCTCCCTGGCATATAGGTGAGGTTCAGTACCCGCATAGCCTGAAGCCGGACTGGGAAAGCAGAGAGGGGGCCTGTTTTCAATGTCACATTGAATTCACATTGGCATCTCATTTTACAGAATGAAGTAAAGAAATATCAATTGGCACAGGCTGATCAGTACATATGGTTTAGAGACCTATTTGTCAGTATCTGTTAAGATTAAACTTTTATGTACGCTATGACTCAGCAGTTTCACCCCATAGCTTTGTATAAACAATCACATGTGTATAAAGAGCCATGAATATGAACAAACATTCTAGCACACTTTGGAATTTAAAAAATGGAAAGAAGGGTGTCTTAAATATAAGGAATGGCTAAATAAACAATGGAGTATTCATATTGTGGGATATAATGGGAAATTTTAAAAAAACGTGGGAGACATATGTCCAATTCACCAGCAAATCCTATTAGTTCTTCCCCTAAAATGTACCCTGAATCCTGACCAGTCCTCCCCAATCCCACCATAGGCCTCATCTAAGGGACCATCCATCATGGTTCCTGTGAACTTCAATGAACCCCAGCTTCCTCTCTTGCCTTCTATAGTCTATTTTCCACCCAAGAACCAGAATGCTCCATTCAAAATGCAAACGTGCTTATATTGCTCCAAGGGCTTCTCATCACACTTAGAACAACACCCAAGGTTCTCTTAGAACAATACCCACAAGGTCGTACGGGATCTGAGCCTGACTCCCTCTCCAAAGTAACTTTTTACCAATATTTGTTCCCATACCTACACCATGCCTCATAGTGGTGTTCAAGAGAAACCTCTCAGAATCAGTGAAAGGTAGGCTCCACATACACGACAATGGCAAGAGCAGTGAGGCGCACAGGCCGCACCGTGGATGAACACATTGGCTATCAGTTTAAATGCTTGTGCGCGAATCTCAGCTTCAGAGCCGTTTTCCGCTATGTGGCCTTGTGCAGCCTAGTAAACTCAATGTATCTTAAATTTCTTCTAAAATGGGATTAATAGGGGCGCCTGGGTGGCTCAGTCGTTAAGCGTCTACCTTCGGCTCAGGGCGTGATCCCAAGGTCCTGGGATCGAGCCCCGCATCAGGCTCCTCTGCTGGGAGCCTGCTTCTTCCTCTCCCACTCCCCCTGCTTGTGTTCCCTCTCTCACTGGCTGTCTCTCTCTCTCTCTGTTAAATAAATAAAATCTTAATAAAATAAGATAAAATGGGATTAATAATATTATTTTTCTTATAGAATTATTTTGAGGATTAAATGATCAATTCATGCAAAGCTCTTAGCGTCATGTCTTATTCACAGTATGTCTCCACTAACATTATTTTACAACTATTTGGAGCTTCTAGGGTTCTTTGTTTTGTCTCTTGATATTTTCAGCACATCAAGTGTGATGGGTGATATGTCCTAGAGTGTGGTCAACAGGGGCTTACGAATAAGATGATTTTAGGAGAGATCTGAAGGCAGTGAAGCTGAAGACCATGTAGGTTTGGGGGGGGGGTAAAGAATATTTAGACAGAGGGATTAGTTGCAGGAAATGCCCTGAGGTGGGGGCATCCCTGAATGTTCTCTATAAAACAGTACCCATGTTACATTATGTGGTAAAAATATAAGGAGTAAAAGCAAAACACAGGAGCTCCAAATAATAGTGATGCAATGTTACTTAAGACTTACGATGAGTAAGATATAGCTCAGAGTGCTTTGTACTTGTCAACCATTTAATCCTTATAGCCATTCTACATAGTGGGAGCATCGTGGAATGTTCCAGGGAGAGCAAGAGGGACAGAGATGAGTGAATGGAGATGAGAAAAGTGGGGTGGGAGGTAATAGAGTGGATACCTTTGGGAGCTATGGTAAGGACTTTGGATGATACTATGAGTCAGCTGCAAAGTTGCTGGAGGGCTTGCACTAGAAGACTAACATGCTAGAAGGAACACCAGGTGGAAGTGAGGATGTGTCTGCTAAGATAAGGTAGTGACCTGGGTAAGAGACGATGGTGGTTTGCATAGGAGTAAAGTACATATATATTCTGCTGGGCTTTGTGAGGAATTGGAAGTGGTATGTGAAAGAAAGGCCAAAGTCAAAGATGGCGCTGAGACTTCTGGTTGAACAATGGTAGATTTGATTTGCTGTGTACTACATTTACTGAATGATTATGGGGAAGCAGTTTGGTAACCTGGGGGCAGCAAATTCAATAAAAAATTTGGTTTTGATACCCCATTGGAGATGTAAAATAGGCAGATGGATAGAAGAGTCTCAAGTTTTGGGAGAAGGCTAGGTCTATTAAAAACTCAGCATTTTAATCTCTAGAACTCAACTTTGTACACGATCTATACTGCCTGTGTTATCTCTGGGATGTACATGGTGAGGGTGTGTGTGTGGCGGGGGATGGTATTCTTGGTTCTTATACTTCTCTAAGATTCAGTTCCAAGATTTTTCCATTTGATCTGATTCTTCCCACCCATTGAGGATCTGAAGGAAAGAAAAGAAATAAGCAAGGGTTTTGTCGTTGTTGCTGTTTTCCACTTTCCATTTAAAATGATGCTGCTTTTGGAAGAAAACGGGATGGGAGTTGGATGATCACAGACAGGGAGTTTTTCGAAACAGAATGGACATGTGATTAGAAATATTTCATATAAGAAGGGAACAGGAATGGTTAATACTGTATTATAATGTGAGACCCCAGTAAGATGTGCTTCAGACATTCCGGAAGAGGTGATACAGATGCAAAACTATATTAGCTAAAATAATATAAAGAGTATTAGTTCTAATATTTCAAAGATACATGAGTTATAATAGTAATATTATTCTTCTTAGCTACCCTATTCTCAAGAGTTCGTCTTGTTAACTTCCATTGTTTCCAAATACATATAACATGTCGGTGCTTTTCTTGGTACTTAACATTCATTACTTTATTTGATCCTTACGCTTTGCTGTAATATTACTGGTATCTCTGTTATTCAAATGAGGAAATCAAAAACATGTAGTTGCTTTAATATGGATAGTCCGGGCCACAATTTCCCAGTTATTTCACAGAGTATTAAGTACTATGAAAAGAAAGCGGCAGCCCTAGAAGACTGGGGAATGTTAGATTAAATAAATATAAGCATGCTTTTTAACTGTCTTTTTATGTTATTAATATGCTAATATTATAACTCTCTAAAAGGAGCGATTGCACGTAGCATCTCTCAGTTACTTGGGCACAGAACTGATTATTTTCTTGGAGCTTCTCACAGTTTAATACTAGAAAGAACACATTTTGGGACACGTGTCTCTTTAGGTCCACTTAACCCTGAGGAATGACGTATGTCCACGAACTCTGTTTTCCTGTGGTATTTTTCTCCAAATTGTCTTTCTTGGGCCTTCTATGTCATAATGCTACAGGCATTTGATACTATCTTGTATTTCTGATTTCTCACTACTTTCTGGACTTGGATGTACCTTTTGACTGATACACTGTTGTCGTCCATGCAAACATGATTTCACTTTGATGGACGCCCGGAGTGCTTGTCGAATGACTGGGGCCTGGCCACATGAGAGCTTCCTTCCTTCTGCTTCAGCTACAGATCATCACCCAGTGTCATGGCTATCCCTTAGGCACTGAATGCTTTGGGCTAGTCTTGGTCTCTACCAGCCTGCCTCTGCTCACCTCAGCTACTCCCAGTTCGGTCCACAGCTCTCCCCTTTTGTAGCTTCAGCCACACCACAGCTGGTTGCGCACCAACTCAGACAGAGAACGCTTACTACTCCGAAAACCTCTTTGTCTTCTGGGGCTTGGATGAACCCATTGCCCTAGGCACAGGGCCTGGGTGCTCCTTGCTGAGAGTGAGGCCTCCCTACCTGGCCTTGGAGTCACACAGGCCTTTGTTCCTACTGGGCCTAGTTTTTATGTGGTCAGCTAATACTTCTGCCCTGGTCCCATTATTGAGTTCCCACATCACTGTCCAGTCAAAACCCTCAGTTCTGCTTAAGGGGCCCCATTTGGCTCTTGTCAATGTCCCCAGCAATTAAATATTTAGCTGTTAACCGTCGTCCATGGTCTGGCGGTCAGCTATCCACAGACATATGCCTCAGACAATGATTCACTTAGACTTCTAGGCATCTCTCAACGAAGAGACTCTTTAGTTGTGCCTTGCCCGCTTTTATTACACTGACACACTGATGACAACAGCAGAAGCTCACATTTTATGAATGCTGACTCTATGTCAGGCTCATGCTAAGGTCTTTATCAACATTATTTTATTCAACAGCCTAACAAGATAAGTGTAATTATCCACATTTTTCAGACATGGAAATAAACTCACCAAAAATAGTATCTCTACCATTGGGGAAGGACAAGATCGAAATCCAAGTTTTCATCCTTAAACTTGTGCTCTGGGGACAACACTACCTTCCCATATACATTTAAGACATTCAGTTGCTATGCTTTACCTGAATTTGCCTATGTTTTCCCTAATCTAAATTTAAATAGTACTTACTATAGAAAGCAAAGTTACTTTGCATCAGACTTAATTAATTAATTCATTCACACATTTATTTGCTAATTAATCAAATATTTACTGAGGGCTAATTGAGTGTTAGACACTGTGATGGGTGAAGACAATGAAAATATTTTTTAAAAGGCATAATCTCTGGGGGTGCCTGGGTGACTCAGTTGGTTAAGCATCCTACTCTTGATTTTGACTCAGGTCATGATCTCAGGGTTGTGAATTGAGCCCTGTGTGGGGCTCTGTGCTGGGCATGGAGCCTGCTTAAGATTCTCTCTCTCCCTCTCTCTCTCTCTGCCCCTCCCCCCTTCTCTCTCTTTTCTTAACTAAAAAAAAAAAAAAAAAAAAAAAAGGTAAAATCTCTGATATCAAGGGGCTCATGGTTTTAAGGAGATAGGAACATAAACAAGTATGTAGACAGTATAATGGTGATTATTATAGGCAGTTGTATGTTTAACACATAATCTTTTAACTCAGTAGAACGAAAAGCAGGACATTGCAAGCACGATTGCCTTGTTTCTAAACCCAATGTATCAAAAAAAAATTGCACGTGCTTATTGTATGTTCTTGCAACTGTACAGCTAGATCGTTGAGTGAAATGTTACTTCTCTAGGTATATAGGTGATGGTGCTCCCTTTAGTGAGTCATTTAGAATTCTCTAGATGGGTGAAGAACTGGTGATAATCCAGAAGTAGAAGAATCAGGTTGCTCAAGGGGATCACGGGCAGAATACCTCCTTGCAAATTATTTAGGCACCAGGATAGACCCTCCCTCCACCAGGAGACAGGAGCTGAGTGTGAAGGCCCTAGGTATCTGCAAGGTTTGGACTAGCAAATGTTGTCATTTAATGCATTGACATTCATCCTTGGAAGGATATAATAAATAAGTAGTTCTATGTTTGGGTGCTGGAGAGGCAAGATGGTGTCCTCGGGCAACATGGCTTACAGCCAGGCTGAGAAGGAAGAACCACAGTGACTGCTGTGCCAAACACTTTCGAGAATGTCATTATGTTAGGAATAGGGAATTTGGGGTGCGAATGCTGTTCACTGCATTTTCTAGGATGTATAGAATCAGAAAAATGCACTTGTTAATATTATATGCACTTGATAAATAATGAACTCTGTAATCTGCATTGGATCTGGTTATTTTTCCAGAAAGTATCTGGTCAAAATGTCAGTGTGTTTCAGTTATTCTAAGGAGAAATAAGGAGAGGGATTTCTATCCAGGTTTGGACCAGAGAGAAACAGAAGAGCTTCCCTACTGAGATAGAAAATGGGTAAGAGACAGGAAAAATTCAATGGGAGAAGTACAAATTTATCATGTCAGAGGCAAGCAGGAGAACAGGGGATACTGTCAGTGATACCAGAACATTCATCTACTCAAAACTCAAGGATTTCAGTAAGAGGTATTAGGTCCCTAGAATCCTCTGGTAGATAAAACACAGGAAAACCATCCCTGTTTTGCTGTATTATACCAATCAATCTTATCACTGAGTCTGGGATCCAAAGGTCTCTGGAAGAAGAGACATCATTAGCACAGACAACAGTTAAGGGCGATAATTTGTTTGCCATCTGCCTCATCAAGCAAGGCTGTACTGGCCTTTCAGAAATCTTAGGATTCTTTTCAATCTACCCTGTTCTTCTCTCCCCCCATTCTGACAGGTCATTACTGACATCCTAGAAGAGTATGTTTAGCTTTCTAAATCCTGACATGATAGGACGGCTGGAACTTGTTAGGAGAATAATACAAAGTTTTAACCAGAAGATAAATTGGTCTGTTTATCAAAGATCCTTGTATCATTCTTACTGTTTGCTAAAAGAGAAAGGTAAATGCATTTGATCATTTATTCAGTCAAAACTCCTTATTGAGAACAAACTGTAGAGAAGCAAGATAAGCAAGAAAATAATTTTAATACAGGAGTTCTATGTTCTGATAAGGTTAAGTCCAGGAAGCTCTAGAAACAGAGTAGTGACAACGTACCCAATACTTGTGGTCAAGGGTGGCTTCTTAGAAAAAATAGCATTGACGTGGAGGCCTATGGATATGATTTGATTCATGTATTAAGCACAGACCATGGGCTAGCACTGAACTAGCAAGATCCAGCAGAAACAAAGCTAGTCTCTGCTCTAAAGTGTCTTCTCTCTCTTTAAAGACACAAGCAGCTCTAGAAATTAGCATAACCATGAGACAGTAAATGATTATTAGCTCTGATATGTGATAGAGATAAGTATATATGTGGTCAGAGCAGGGAAAAGGTCTCCATGGTTATCAGTGTGGCCAATTTATAAATGACTGAATTTGGACACCCACTCTGATACTGTGCCATCTGCTTTAAAAGAATTTCCTTCTATTATGTAAAACGCCTGGTCGTGGGGCGGTGCCTATATCAGCGGATGCTTTTTCTTTCAGGGGAGCCTCGGGTGGTCCATCTCAGGTGCAGCTCCAAAGTCAGGGTACGTTAGATGTTCATGCTGTTTGCCACTTGGTGATTCTCATCTATCAACAGCTGTCTGGGAAGAGCACTTTTGTGCATAGGGCCTTTGGAAGAGTCAGAGCTAAGGAAACTCACCAGCTCCTTTAGAGACAAAAACTCACAAGGCACACACCTCACAGTCCAATCTTTATGGCTGAGCAGTAGACCCACAGTATAATTTCAGGCTTTTTCTTGGCATGTGGAATCTGTTACTCCTGAAACTTCAAAATGTACATATTTCCCCCAAATGAGATGTAATTCTGTTGAGTTAATTATCATACAATTATAGCAATGGAGAAGAAAACCCTAATCAAACCTGAACAGCTTGTCTAACTATTAACCAGGCCATAGTGAACCATTACTTAGCTCTGACTTGCATGATCCGTCATAGACGTTCGGCCCTCTGTGAACAAATGCTTAAATGAGTCCACAGTCATTTAAAACCGAGAGGCCTGGCCGCCTGGGATCCTGTGATTGTCTTTAAATTGTTTAGTCATTATATTTTACTGGCGTGAAGTTACGGCAACCTTCTTCCTTCTTTCTGTCTTTTCTGTGTGATGGGAAGGAGTGGGCATAGCTTCTCAGGGCTCTGATCTACAAAAGTAGTGACTTGGTTTTTTTAATTTTGTTTTGTTTTTGGTTTTGTTTTTTAGAGTGAGGAAGCAGAGGTAGAAGGGGTTGGGGGGGGAAGGGTAGAGGGAGAGAGAGAATCTTAGGCAGGCTCCACACCAAGTGTGGAGCCTAACACAGGCTCGATCTCAGGACCCTGAGATCATGACCTGAGCCGAAATCAAGAGCTGGCCGCTTAACGGACTGAGCCACCCAGGCGTCCCAGTAGTGACTTGTTTTAAAACATTTCTACTTATATTCTCTTAAACTACTAAAAAAATATTGGAAGTCAAACGCTAATGGATAACTTTCCTTGCTATGAAGATCCAGAGTTCAAAATTCAGGGTATCTTTCAGTATGAATCCAACTTGATCTATCTTCAGGGCAATTTACTGCCAAATACAAAACCGCTCAGATATGGCATAATCAACTTTTGGTTTCACAGTCTTAAATACAAGAGGTCAATTCGTATTGATAGAGGAGTATGGAAGGAGGGTTTGCTCCGGTTGAAATGGTTACTTTGTTAGAACAGGGAAGGAAAAACAAGGAGTATAAAGCCAATTAGATGGTCTGATACCACCTTCGAGGTTAGGTAATGAGATTGTGGGTTCAGGGGTTCAGTTTCTCCTCAGGCACACTAGAAACTAGGCATGGTAGCTAGTGACGGCCCACTCTTTATTCATTCTGACCCCTATCACACTGGACTTGCCCTGGCATCAGCCACAGGGGCCTCCCAACTATCAGCTGCTCCAGAAAGGCGGGAACTGGCACTTCCTGTGGGACTATATGGTGTCAGGTACACAGTGAACGTAAAGGCCGATTGAACGTGGAGCAGATGCATTTGTCTTGGGCTTTGACAGAGTGGGGCCTTTAGAAATGGAGGCAAGTGATGGGGCACCTGGGTGGCGCAGCCGTTGAGCGTCTCTCTTCGGCTCAGGGCGTGATCCCAGTGTTCTGGGATCGAGCCCCACATCAGGCTCCTCCGCTAGGAGCCTGCTTCTTCCTCTCCCACTCCCCCTGCTGGTGTTTCCTCTCTCGCTGGCTGTCTCTGTCAAATAAATAAAATCTTTAAAAAAAAAAAAAAAAAGAAATGGAGGCAAGTGGCTGACTTTAATTCCGCACACACAGGCTTAACTACAGCAAGTGAGCTCTTCTACTGACAAAGAGGTCTACAGAGTATTTTCGTTTTCCATTGTGTCCTGGTAACTAGGGACTGAGCAAAGGTGGGAGGAAGGAGGTGTGGGGAAAAGACAAGGTGGAGGTGCATCTCTGCTGATGGTGGTGTTGAAGCTGCCACAGCAACCGGCAATGGAAACCACTCAAGGGCCCCAACTGTAAACAAACAATCTGCTCCCATGAAAATAGCACTCTCATAAGACCAAGATCAGCAATCATATTCTTTTTCTCCACTCCAGCCTTCTGCTAACAAGAAGAGAAAGGCAAACGTCTCGGGAATAAGACCCAGTTGGGGTGAATATTCCAGGATGCTTTGAATGTCAAGGCTTGCCTTCCAAGCTTACCTTGCTTCCTGTAAGAGTTTTGAAAAACTGAAAATTAGCTTTGGAAGAGATCCCAAGTTGAAGTTTGCATGGGGAGAAGAGGCCAGTGAGATTGAAGCATATCAACAAGGGCCCAGGCCAGTGCTGGGAGCCCAACCAATAAGAAGGTAGAGAAAAGGAAATATAGTTAACATTTGTGGAGACTTGTGGTGCCCACAGCAAAGAGGAGGGAGAGGGCGAAAAAGGAAAGAGAAGAAAAGCAAAGAACCCCAGAAGAGGATAAGAAAGTACTGGCCGACAAGAGCAGTCTCAGCCTAGGGTAGAATAAGAACGCTCAAGTATTCCAGGGTTGTGTCAAGAACATTCTATAGAAGCTCTTTGGCATCAGAACTCAGAGTGATTTCTCTCATGTTTATAATAGGTGAAATGTACTGAAGCTGATGGATCTGTTTCCTGCATGTACCTCATGAAAGCATTTCCCCCTGGGAAGTGGAGGGGATAGAGATCTCTTCATAGAAAAATAGGCTGGCTTGGTAGTGGTGCGCATAGCTACCTTCTGCTTAAGAAATGAAATAGACATTTATGGGGAGTTAATAGTCAAAGGGGACATAAAAATGTTTCGTCTTCAACATGAAATAGGGCTGGGATGGGGGCAGGGCTACTTCTCAGGGTCCTGGAGCTTCATTACTGCCTTGTTTCCATCACTGTGACCCAGAGTTTTCTTGCCTTGATTTTAAAAATAAATAAATAAATAAAAAGGAGGGGGCAAATTCAGCTGGATTATGTGTCCTGAAGATGTGGGACAGCATGGATGATAGGAGTTTTAGCATTTTTGTGGCTGTTAATACCAATTTTTTCCCCCCAACAAAGTGATTGATCAGAATTAAGGAAACTACCCTGGATGAACTGATTCTTTAAAAAGCTGCTTCTTCAAAAAGCCTGTGATGCCCCTGGGCTAGCAGCTAACCCAGGATTTTAAAGAATAAGAGAATCCGATTCTGAAAGAGAACGGTACAATTCTTGGTATAATCCACACCTCCGAAGTGGTTTTGGGTAGCTGCTGCTCATTAGATTCCCTCGTCAATGCTAATTGTCCATGCTTTAGTAAAGTTTTGCCCTCTGATATTAAACAGCAATAACAACAACACAGAAAATTCTATTAATACAGGCAGGGAAAAAGCCTTACCCCTTGCCATCAGTTTGCTGTATGGCTCTCAGAATTACTGTGGGAGAGTACATCTACTATTCTTGTTTCCCAGAATGTCTCCATGTCTCTGGAGGAGGCATGATGATTGGGCTGAAACTCTTCCTCATCCTGAAGAAGCAGTGTTTGTCCACTCTCAGTCTCCTTTAACAACAAAGGTTATTGCCACCGAATAGCTCAACTGCTTCATTTAGATTATGCTAATTTGTGAGATAGTTGTGTATTAAAAGAGTGTTAAGAAAAAAGCCCAAATTGGAGGCATTTGTCCCTTTTTCCCCCACAAGGAAAGCAAACCAAGACTTAATTACAGTTTCAACCTCTCCCAGGAATGTGACCTTTTAAAAGTCGATCTGAAATTTCCTCATCAGTGCCCGCAAGGTCATCTGCATGATAAAAACCAAGCTGGTTCCCTTCCCACCGAAAAGAAGAGGTCCTGACCAGAAAGAATCCTTTCTTGTCTTTCGGGAATAACTTCCTTGTCACACCCTCTCTCCTATAAAAGCCTTCCATTTTGTACAACTTGTCAGAGCATCTCTCTACCTGCTAGAAGGGATACTGCCTAGTTCATGAGTGGTTTACGAAAGCCGAAGAGATCTTCAAATATACTCTGTTGAATCTGGTTTGTTAAACAAGAGTAATAACAATAGCTGCCATGAACGAGTACACGTTATGCCAGACAATGGACTTCGCTTTTATCTGCCATCTTGTTTAATCTTCATGGAAACTGTACAATGTAGTTATTTTTATATCCATTTTACAGATGAGGAAATCTGGAAATTAAGCACATTTCTTTAAGTTTACTCGTTTGCTAGTAAGTAGTAAAACAGAAATTCATATACAAAGAGAATCTGACTCTAAAACCCACGGGCATAACCATGAAGGTGTAGCGCTTCCCTAGGGCAATTGATAAAAAGTCTGTGATGCTAGTTCCTAAATAAATGTTTAAAGAATTGAACTGAGTTCAAAATTGAGTGGAAAACCATCCGTCTCTAACCCTTGCCCTCAAGGTAATATGCTTCTGACACTTTATGTATCTTTTAGTCTTACAGCCAAACCCGAGGTGTGGATTCTAATGATGGACAGAGCTGTATTTTCATCCCAATTCCTCCATTCCTAGGTGTGTGCCTTTGGATTCAACCTGTCTGATTTCAGTTCACTCATTTTAAAAACTGAGATGGTATTTTCTGTATAGAGTTATAAAATGGATTATGTGACGTAAACAATGACTGCTTAGTCAACTGGCATAGATTAAATGTCTGAAACACCTCCCCTCTGTAATGCTCATGTGCATGTCCATTTTCTTAACTAGTCTGAAAACTTCTGTTCCTGGAGAATAATATTAAAAATGTCACTCTTTGGTCCTTAAATTCAGGTTTTTTCCTTTTAATAACAGAGAACCATATTATATTTATGTGATAGTTCTACTTTTTAGGTGATTTCTCATAAACGTTGGGGGAGTCGCCTACTTTTTCTTTTTATTATATCTTGATTCACGACTAGGAACTGTCAACATCTCAGTAAGTAACCACTATCTCCTGCGAGTGACAGAAGCTTTTCTGGAAGTTAACATTGTCTATTGATTGCTCTTTTCCATCAATAGACTTGTGGCCCTGATCAAGGGCAGTAGTGCCAATTGTTAGGCCATTACAGACGCGTTTGGATTTCCTTGCAATCTGTAGGACAGGCCTAATGGGATCTACTGTCATCCCATAGATAGCACAAGAGCTGCTGTGCTTTACTTAATGTAAAGGGACATTTCATAATTCTGGCTAAATTGGAATCACAAATCAGAGGAAATTTAGGAGCAAATTATAGTGATCTTGCCCTCTGGAGGCTTTAGAAGAATAAGTCCTTGCAGCAGTTGGTAATGGCTGTTGACGAAGTGCCTTTTAGCTCAAGAAGAAAAGCTACTATTTCAGGAGTTGAGAGTTTCTGGGGTCTAATGACATAAATGATCAATTCTTCACAAACTAAAACGTCTCATGATTTAAATGGGTGAGAAATATTAGTGTCCAATGAGGCAGTACAAAATTGAAGTAATTTTAGAAATATTTTAGGAAGGCATAACGAGAATGTAGGGAAAATGGCTGCACCCAATGTTAGGGTACTAATACCAAGTTTAGAAGAAAAACTATTAAATGCAGATACCGGATAATTATTCTGTGCCAGGAACTGTGCTAATTATACATTATATATTATGCTATGTAAATTCTTGTAACAACCTTGAGAAGAATATCTAAATTTTAAATCTGTAGTTCAGAAAGTTTCAGTAATTGGTCTTAGTACAAAAAGCTAGTACACTGCATGACTTGGACTTTGAACTCAGAATTTGTCAGGAAAGTGTGTTCCCTTTCTATCATGTACATTTCATTGTGTGCCTCTTGGCTTGTAATCTTTCAGTATTCCCTACTGCCTGTTGGCCTCACTCTGGGGAGACTGGGCCTTCTGTTCATTCGTCTAAGGTATAAATTAGTCTACCTTTAGTATATTGGGGGTCAGTATTACCCAAGGAAAAGCTAAAGGTAGAATCTGAGATTAATAGCACATGAATGGGACCGATATTTGAGACGCATATATCAATTCGGGATAATCCATAGGCCTCCTTCCACACGCACATGAGAACTGTGCTCTGTGCTCTGGTTTATTCAAGCATCTTCATGTATAGGAGAGGGAGATACCCTGCTGAGTGTAAGCTAAGACACGATCTCAATAATCATAAGGCAATGGCTATGTATTTATGGAGCAGCTACTCTTTTTCAGGTGCTGTACTACATGTTTTAGCTCTCTGATCCACTTAACCTTTACAATTTTTATCTTTAAGATAAGATGTGCTAAGTTTTCAAAGCCAGCATTCAGTGAGATCAAGTCAGTTGTGTAGAATCACAGATGTAGAAAATGACAGATCTGAGATGTAGGTCTGTCCAAGTCCAAGTGTTACATTTGTTCCCCTTTAACCTACTCATTAGTTAATTACCAACATGAACTAACTGCATGCTAGGGCCAGTGCTAGGTACAGGGAATCATAAGTCCTACCCTCAGGGTTTTATGTTTTTCATGTTTTAGTCAATTCTCTCCTATCACAAAGAAAACTTCATGGCTCCTTGAACAGGATTGAGTCTTCTGTTTTTGTCCTCCTGTGATTTGTCCTGCACTATATTAGGTAAGCAGTAGGCATTCAACAATACTACATAATTGGCTTATTCATCTCAAGACCTTGTTCATCCTACCATCTCTCACTTAGGTGAATCAAGGCCATTCTACCCTGAATCATGATCCCTCAATGCTTTGGAGAACTCCAACTTTGTAATTCCTTTGCATTAACACAATTAGCAGAATTCTCTTCTATTAACAGAAATGGAAATGAAAGTGGTTAATGTCTCTCTGATATAATGCCAACTGGGCATGAAAAGAAGCTGGAAACATCAGCAGGAAACAATGTGTCATACTCTCATAGGTCTTTTCCCTCTTGGATTACAGTACTTTTCTCCTACTGCCAGTTTCTTCTGTGCTTTTGCCCAGATCAATAGAGGAAAGCAAAAGAAAACACCTATGAATGAAGTTTTAGTGATGTCATCTCATTTAGCTTCTCTCCCTTCTCTGGGCAAGGGGATGGAGTGGGACTTCATGGGCAGCTAACTTCCCAGCGTGAGCTACTAGAGATCTCAACTTCTCAACGGTTATCAGAAGAACGTGGAGATCTCCCCAGAGATGTCACATGCCTGGAAAGATGTGCTTCACAGAGAATGGTGAAATATGTCCAAATCTGGCTTTTATTTTAGGGCTTAGAAAAGCATTCAGTGTGTTCTCTTTCTCTCTCTTTCTCACCCTCCCCCCCCATCTCTGTCTGTCTCTCTGTTTCTGTCTCTCTTGTTTTGTGTGATATTAGCATGATCTTAGAAAGTGAGTGAAGTTTGTTAGGGGAAGGCTCTGTTCACTGACACCAGTAGTCCAAAAGACTATAGTTATTACTAAAATGAACAATTACTCTGACATGGATACAAATAAACTAATAATGCTGGTCCATTTATCCGTTGATCTATTCAGCAAGCAGTAATTTACGGAGTGACTTCTATGTAAAAGGCATGGCTCTAGGCCAAGAAAACACAGTAGTGGATTAGTAGACATGATCTCAACCCTAAAAACCTTGACAATCTGGTGAAAGAAATAGTCTAAAATAAGAGAATAGATAAATGCCTAAACTATATTATTGTATGTTAAATTACGAAAGCTAAGGTTTTGATCTCAAAACAGTAAAGAATATTTCTGTCTCCATGGAAGTCTTTGAGTTGTTTGATCTGTTTTTTTTAATGTCTAAATATTTTCCAATTTCTTTTGTTGTACTCACAAAACACCTTGCACATCATCCTATACTTAGTAGGTATAACAGATAAGTGGATACTACCACAAGGGACAAATGTTCATTGAGTACTTGCTGTGTGTCAGTCACTATAAAGATGTTCCATTTTTGTGGCACATTGTGCTATGAGCTTAATAAAATAAGAGCTAACATTTATTGGGTACTTTTTATGAGTCAGTGATTTTCATGTAATATTAATTCACTTAATCTTCGTATAGTAATGTGTTAATCAGGGTTCTCCAGAGAAACAGAACCAATGGGAGAGATATAGATAGATGTAGATAGATATAGATATAGATATAGATATAGATATAGATATAGATATAGATAGATATAGATATCTACATGAGAAGTCCCATGATCTGCCTTCTGCAAGCTGGAGAACCAAGAAAGCCAGGGCATAATGCAGTCTAAGTTCAAAAGCCTGAGAATCGGAGGGGCTGTTAGCCTAAGTCCTGCTGTGAGTCCAAAGGCCTATGAATCAAGATCGCCCATGTCCAAGGGCAGGACAGAAGTAGATACATCTGTTCAAGCAGAGAGAGTGAATTTGCCTTTCATCTACCTTCAAACCCTCAGTAGCTTGGATGATGTACACCCACGATGATGAATGTGATCTTTCTCACTCAGTCTACAGATTTACACGTCTTCTGGAGACAACCTCACACTCACGGACGTACCCAGATATGATGTTTTACCAGCTATCTGAGCATCCCTGAGCCCTATGAAGTTGACACATAAAATTAACCATCACAGTTCCTATGAGGTATGACCATAATATAGGTTAAGTAATTTTTCCAAGTTCACAATTGGCAAATGTCAGGACTCAGATATGATCCCAGCTTGTCTTACTCCATTATGTGTATTCACAACCGCTATGCTAGTTCGTTCAAGCTACATAGCCTAAACATACATTTGAACATATCAGAATGCATGGCATATATAAAATAAAATATTATTTGGGGAATTTTTTTCAGTCATAGATATACATTTATACATGCATAATATTTATAAGTGCACAAAGTCAAATATAAAACTTATTTCTCATGTGCATTATGCTCAAAAAAGTCTCAAAAGCACCATTATTAATCATAAGAACGCCCAACACATTAGTGGACAGGAATCTACTTTATCCCAGAAATGTCTGCTACTTAAAATGGGCTTTTGGGAGAAGGCAGTGCAATTTTAAAAGTGGATGCCTTGGACTGGGAGGTGAGTGGAGTAGGGAGAGTTTGGTAAAAGGGTACAAATTTTCAGTTATAAAATGGATAAGGTCTGAAGGTCTAATGTATCACATAATGACTATATAGTTGTTAACACTGTATTGTATATTTGAAATTTGCTAAGAGGTAGAATGTAAATGTTCTCACACACAAAAAAGGGTTAATATGTGCGTTGATGGATGTGTGAATTAACTCAGTGGGAGGGATATATGTACGCATATATCAAATCATCACTTGTGCACTTTAAAGATCTTATGATTTTATTTGTCAATTATACCTTCATAAAGTTGGAAAATAAAGTAAATGTGTTTTCTGTGGTTCACGAGCTTTGGGAGTCAATGGCAGCTGAGTTTACCTCCCAAGGCTGCAGCCAAGGATGTGGAGATTCTTGACAAATCTTATGTTTCCCAATGAAAATGGGAATAAACAGATTTTTATTTTGCATGATAACTGTAAAAATTACATGAGATAAAATTTAAATCACTTAACATACCTCTGCTACTTAGCAAATATTATGAGTGCCTTCTTTTTCCCCAACACCCATGCAATTCATACTCTATAGACCCTGGACCCTGCTCAAAGAAATTCCTAAAGATTCCATGGGTTGGCTGTTGTGACCCCCAGGTGTTTGGCACACTTATCATTTCCAACCATTCGTGTAGGGTACGATGACTGGGAAAACAAAGGCCATCTGTTCTTTTAGGGAATAAGTAATGGAGCAACTACGCAAGGTAGCCAAGAGCCAGGATCTGCAAATACACCCACCCAAGTCTCACTCCAAGAATAAGGCAATGAATAGGAAACTTCTTGGGTAAAAGTGGACTGGGCTTCTCTAGGTCTCTTCATACCAGAAATGTTTTAGAAGGTGAAGCTATCATGACAAGTCCCATGTTGGAAGAATTCATGGAGATTCATTGAGCTTAAGGCTCTTTAAAAATTGGAAGATTGTAGAAACTTCCTCCTCGGCTACAGGCTACAACCCCCCGAGAACTCTGGAACCTGTATTTTTCCAGTTCTGTAAGGGCTCTTGCTCTGAAATGAAAAAAAAAAAAAAAAAAACCAGATGCTTCTTGCAGCTGGTTTCACCTATTAGCTCTTTAATCTATCGTAGAAGAGAGCTCTGCTTCCGTAATAGCAATGTGTTCCATCTGGGTCGTATGCAAGATGCTGGCCTGACAGCATTACATTGCAGGGGAAATACCAGATACCAGTTCTTTCTTCACTTCAATGAGATTTTCTCTTCTCCTTGCTCTCACTCCAAGCACCTACCCCTTGTCCTCACTGCCCCCCACCCCTTCACCACCTTTGTAGTTAAGACATGGATAGAGATGTGTTTCCAGCTGCTTAGTTGCAATCAATCCCCAGCTTTCTTTAAATATTGAAAGACTCCTTTTATGTTGTTTTCTTTAGCAACATTTGCTTTTATTTGACTCACTGTTCCAATAATTGGGAAATGGAATCTTCACTGAGAAGGTGTAAGTGAATAGGACCTAACAGTTTCAATTCAGCTAGAGTTATATGAAATGTGTGGGGGTTACAACCCTTGTCAGAGTGAGACACTTGCTTTTATGAAGAGCATATATTTGAACAATTGCAACTAAATACAGTCGTCCTAACCCTTGTGCCCATAAACAATGATTGTAAATGGTAACCTTTAAAAGGAAAAAAAAAGAAGAAAGATTCTTAGATGTGCAGTTGACTAGGTTGAATTGCATTTTTGTACAGGTTTTTCAGATGTGTGTGTGTGTGTGTAAAATACTGTGTGTGTGTATATATATATGTATATATACACACACACACACATATATGATTTTTTAAAACTTTTTTCCTAGTTTACTCCTAAAATTTACCGTGACTAACCTTCAATTTTAACTCATTTGTTTTACTTCACATCTGCTTCCTGATGCCCAGGTTAAGAAAACAAATATTCACCTTCGAGCCATAGGCATCTACGGAAACAAGTACCAACTGAAACATGACCAAAAGTCAATTGAAGGAGAAACACAACAGATTGGAATTCCTTGTGGCCCCCCTCCTGATTTCTTTCAGGCCCCGGGCAAGTGAGCATGTGCTAATTTGCATGGTTGACTAAATGGCATGCTTAGACCCCAAATTTGCATCTCTGCTTGGGTTCAAAAGTGGGTCCCTGAGCCAGTTTCCCTTAGCTCCTTTGTTATTTCCCACTCATAAGTTAACCCCCTTTGGGAATGCTGCTCACCAGGGTACATCTTAGTGCAGAGAAGCAGTAATTGACTGGGCCCCCTTCTTCCTCTAATGTGGGGCACAGCCAGCTGGTACTCATGTGATGTAGGGAAGAGGAAGGGATGGGGAAGAGAAGGAGATGGTTTCCAAGGCAATCACACAGAGGGCATGGAGTGACTTGCCCCACTCTGTTCCCTTTCCAAGGGAAGAAACTCACTACAGTTCAAGGTCATCCAGATTTTCATCCTCCTTCCACCCCACCCCCCATCCTGAAGTCTTGATTGGGAAGAAAGGGTTAACTACAAGCTGAACAGCTTTATGCAAACCATACATTTCTCTGGACCTCAATTTCCTTACCTGTGAAATGGGAATCAGATACTTGCCTGGTCTAATGCACTGGACTGTAAGAAAGTCTATAATGGTGTTTTGAGGTTATTTGAGGTTCAGGAGTGAAAAGCAAATTTGCTCTTGTGTACTGTGTGGCGAAATCTTCTGAAGCAAGGGTCCTTGGGAAGAATGCTGAGACCCATACACAGTAACTTCCAAGGGGGTGTGTGTCTCCCTCAGTTCCTCTGACCTTGGTCACCCTAGCCATTTCATTGACGAGAAACTTAAAACCCAGAGAGCTGAAGCAGACTTGTTATGTCAGGCCATCAAAGTGAAGGGTTCTGCAAACAGAAGGCCACTCTACATTTATGCAAATACAGACGGTTTTATGGGGGTGCTATTTCAGCCTTTGCTTGGAAGAAAATTGAGCTGAGTAAGTAATACTTTGAAGAGTGTATTAGTTTGGTTGCAAGTGTCAGAATTCTAACCCTAGCAAGCTATTGGCAAGAAGGTCATTTATCAACATACACGATCATGGCAGAGTTGAACCACCAAACAGGGCAAGGAGAGGGATCCAGCTGAGCCGCTAACCAGAATCAGAGGTGTGAATGCTGTAGACCTGCCCTCCAAGTTTCACAGCTCTCTCTGTCTGTTTCCACTTTATAATAATTATTATTATTCTTTTCACTGCATGTTACCTTTCAGGGGAAGCAAATGGAAAAACAAGATTCACATTTTCTGCTTTGGCCACAAGAGGGAGACTGTATCCCCCTCCCTGTACTCGGAAATTTAAGGTATCTCAGGAAAGTGCAGGGATTGGTCTAGGTTGGGAAAGAGGATGAGGCTAAGCCAAAGCACAGCAGCTTCCATTAGGAGAGCAAAGATAAAGTAGGTTAGAAGCTGGTCCCAGGAAATGAGTTTTCCTGGGCAGAAAACTAGTGTGATGGAATCACTTAAAATGCATATCTAATCCCAGAAATACAGCCAGAGGTCCACTCGGTGCTGCAGAGCCCTCTCTCCTATTAGGGATTAAGAGAGATGAATCTGATGTTGGACCATCAGTCCCAGCTTCTACACTATGCTGAGATTCGGATACTATGCTTTCTCAATCCAAGCAAACTTCCCTTGCTGGTGCCCAACTGAAGAACAGAGAAAACACTGGAGAAAGAGGGGCTTGCTTTGAATCGACCATAATGAAGATAGTGTATGAGTCTCCCCATGCTGCCTTCCTTTTTCCAAGAGGCATTGGATCTGGCATGATCATCATTTAGTGCCCCGACTGGGTCTCCAAGCAACACGCAGCGCCTCGGACCATGCCGACCACAGAAGACTTTACAAAGCTGGGCTGCAAGTTCCAAGGGAGACACCTTAAGTCACTTGTACTATTCAGTACTCACAGGAATTAAACAAACCGACTAACCAAATGCTAACTGGAAATATAAAAACCCCTCCAAGGCTCCTGGGGAGCTACCAGGGCAGTTGAGGTAACACAAACAAAAAGGCCCAAAGCACCTCTGAAGGCAATTTCAATGCTCCAGCTCGGTATTGCTGAGATTAAAAATGCAAGGTAGCATCATAATTACAAGGAAAGCATTTTGACCGCCTCTAAAGTGTAGCACTTTGTAAATCAGTAAGTCATTGTTATGTTCCTGGAGAAAGGAGGCTTTCCAAATCAAATAAAATATCTCAGAATTTAATTGTATTTTTCTTCTAGTAAATAACTTTTTTTTTTTTTTGCCTACAGATATGGCTGAATGCAAATGAAGATGATGTTTTCATATTCATAATGGATTTTAGGTTTAACTATAGCCTAGATTTAACCAGGCCAAGGACTATAGAAGGGGATAATACTTATTACAAACTTTTGCCAAAGATCCTGTTTTGTTTTCTCCCTAAAGTGGAGCTATGCATCCATAACACGGAAAGCAAACAAGACATTCTTGTTACATGAGATGAGAAGCTCTTTTCTACAAGGAGGTGAGAAGAACTAGTAGGTTGTACAAATATTACTCATTGAGAAGTTCATATTTAAATGGCACCTTGCTTGTACCAGACAGGATATTTACAGGGTATTTACAAAAATTCTCATGGCGATCCCCTGTGCTAGATTTTATATACACATTAGAGAGATGAAAACTGAGATCGCGTAATATCGTTTAATACACTCAAGGTCACACAGATAGGAAACAGAGTGGCCCGGATCTGTCTGGCTGTTGAAACCTATGCATTTCTTGGTGCATCATCTCTGCCTCTATTTTGCTTTGAGAATGCTGATTCAGGAATGAATGAAATATGTTCAGCCCTACTGGATGCTATCATGTCTTCAAGCTTCCAAGAGAGATTATTAGAGTTGGGATTAAAAAAAAATCCCCTTTCAACTTCACATATTTATGAATGTGTCAATGAACACTTTAAGAATGTATCTATCAATATCAAATGTGGTTTTTAGCAGAAACCTTGAAAAAATTGCAGAATTATCCTCTGAAATATTGCTGCTATTATTTTTTAAAATTGCAAGAAAATGTTCTGCCATTTCAGACCATTTATCTCTGTTAACAAGACACTTTTTTAGTTGGATAGATAATGTACACCCATCTGGTCTGCAGCTTCTTCATTTACTGTGGTAATAATAACTAAAGGCATTTCTCCATTGCTTTGGCAATGTCCAGGCCAGTCTTTTGCCTTTCCTGCTGTTGATGTGCAATGCAAAAACAAAAAAAACAAAACAAAAACAAAAAAAAAACCCAAAAAATGTGACCCGGTTATAATACGCAGACGTGCCATTTCAAATGTCATTTCAGCATCTACAAGGGAATAGGGTCTAAGTGTTAATGAAAGCAGAACCTTATTTAAAACATCCCCAGCTATTCAGAAAAGATACAGGAAAATGCCCGAAAATATTTGTGTGCTCTTCGAAGGCACCACCCCATTCTTATATCTTCTATTTAACGGAGTTCTCCAGTATGAGGTCCACACATTTGCAAAAATTTGTGTAATTCAGATTTTTTTGCCCGAGTTGTGCAGTCACATAGGAGAATTACAAAGAACTGGACCAACTTTTCACTTGGCTTTCGCTCTGTTTACAACACAATGAGAAGTGAAGCATTGAGACAATTTTCTGAATAATTCAAGGTAAAGAATTTGCTTTAATCTCTTTGATGTTCAGTGAAGACTTTTCTTCGGTATCTGCGTAGCTCCCTCATCGCTCTGTTTTCCTTTCTGTATTCAGAGAGTTGCATGTTGGCATAGATTTTGCCAGGGAGTTCTAGAAGGGATTTTTTTTTTTTTTAAATGAAGTGTAAAAAAGCATGCCTTTTGATCCTGAAACTGCAAACTACAATTTCCCCCCTTTCTCTTTTGTTTTCCTCTTCTTCTTGTGCTTGTGTTCCATCCCACCGTTTTCCCTTCTCCTCATTATTCCCAAAGCCGCCTGACCCTCCGTTAATTGGTTTCATTGAATTCAGTCTATCGAAATACAGTTGAATTCAGAGAAAATTCTGTTTTGTTTCAGTTTGACTGAATTGTTTTCTCTTTAACGAGTTGTTTTTGCTTTGCGGCAATGGAGCTAAGTAGTGGGCTTATTCCAGGCCTTTCCTGGCAGGCAAACAGACCTGCCTTCTTCCACTCATCCCGCTGGCTGGTTGCAGAATCTCAGCACCCCAGCTCCTACCAGGCTGGGGTGCTGGGGGTGGAGAACAAACAACTGGGTATTTTCAATATGATGCATAATTATGTATCCACTGAATGCAAGAGGTTGTATAAAAAAAAATCAGGTCAACAAAATTCAACTAGTAGGAGTTTTGTCTCAGAGCATTTTATTTGTATAGACAAGGCTACTCAGGGCAGGAAAAGTGCCTGCTAAAGGACACATTTTTTTTTACTTGTCTGATCAGCCGTTTAAAATAATACCCACGTGAAAATATGTCAGTCTTATTTCTCCCTCCAAAGTGCTGTTAATTTAATTATTTTTAGATAGTGAGCTAAAGTGACATTCTTTTTTTTTTTAAATCAGAGCTTTATTAAGGTGTAGTTAACATACAACAGGCAGAACACATTTAAAGTGTGCGATTTTATATGTTTTGACATATGTAAAGCAGCGTCAGTCCTGAAATTCCAAAGCATTCTTAATCATCCTTGCTTTAAATTGGCTATGCTTATCCTAATAAGACAAGGCTCTATTTATTTATACAAACTAAATGTTATGGTAGAACCTAGAACTGGAAGTGAGCAGATTAGAGATGATATAATAAAGTGCATTCGTTTTACAGATAAGGGAACTGAGGATCAAAGTAGCGAAGTCTCTTCAAGGTTGAAGATGATTTGAGATAGAGCCCAGGCAGGTTTCCTGGTTTTTAGTTCTGTGACAGTTATGTATACCCATCTGTCACTTTCACTCTTGACAGTAGGAAAAAATATATTTTATATATGTGTATTTTATATATATTATTTATATACATAAAAAAGGAAGACAAAACTTTTCTCAATTTTGTGTTAAAGGCTGATTGGAATGTAAATTTCTTTACACTAAATTTACTAGGAAGTAAACTAGAGAAAAGCCCTCAGACCCCCTTTTAATTTGTGTGTGTGTGTGTGTGTGTGTGTATTTAGAAGGATACATTCCAAGGAACAGGTCATGGGATGCCCATACCCATATTGGCAGGAGCATAAAGAAAGACTTATCAGGTAGGACTTGATTTTTTGCGGTGGTTGTTGTTTTGCTTGTTCATAAACTTGGGCTGATTGAGTTAAAAATACAATATTCTCGGGGCGCCTGGGTAGCGCAGTCGTTAAGTGTCTGCCTTCGGCTCAGGGTGTGATCCTGGCGTTCCGGGATCGAGTCCCACATCGGGCTCCTCCGCTGGGAGCCTGCTTCCTCCTCTCCCACTTCCCCTGCTTGTGTTCCCTCTCTCGCTGGCTGTCTCTCTGTCAAATAAATGAATAAAATCTTAAAAAAAAAAAATACAATATTCTCCAAGAAGCAAACAAAACATGAAGCAGGACATGCAGATCCGGTGTCCCTACTTCTCGTTTTCATTCTTGTTCTCAGGTGTTACCATATTCTTTGTCCAGTTTTGCTGCTGACCCTTCCTCTTGGGACAAGGAGCCTGGCCTCAGGAGGTCATCTGAGGTTTTAAAAATCACAATTGGGACCTGGCCCTGCTTAAACTCTAAAGTCAGCTCTGAAAAAAAGCAAGAAAAAGAGGAAGTAAAAGTAGGCCTGTTAAATATGTTCTTTCCGGTGAAAAATGAGCCATTATATTTGAATGTCCGCAATCTGAACAATTGAAGAAGCACCATGTATGTCTTTAGGTGGAAATTTTCCAACCAGGAGACATGAAGTCAGAGGATCAATATTTTAGATGCTATGAAATAATTCCTTTCTATATTGTGTTTTGTTGCACACAAGATAACTTTTTTCTGTCTTTTCTTTAAGTTTTAGCTTTAATCTTTATAATAACTCCTTACAGGTCACCGTGACATAATGTCAAAGCCTTAAGTAAGCATGGCCCCACTGTGAATGCTCAGATGTATTAATGTGAGAAAATAGTGATTCAAAGAAGTTCGAGAAAGTATTTGAGGTAAGAAAAAACATATTCGGGGGCGCCTGGGTGGCACAGCGGTTAAGCGTCTGCCTTCGGCTCAGGGCGTGATCCCGGCGTTATGGGATCGAGCCCCACATCAGGCTCCTCTGCTAGGAGCCTGCTTCTTCCTCTCCCACTCCCCCTGCTTGTGTTCCCTCTCTCGCTGGCTGTCTCTATCTCTGTCGAATAAATAAATAAAATCTTTAAAAAAAAAAAAAAAAGAAAGAAAAAACATATTCGGAGTATGTTTTATAATACCACCCTGAAGTATGGCATCCCCAACATCTCTGTTCCTAATGTATCATTTTGTGACTTTCCTGATTGCAGGGACCTTGTCTTTCCTCTTTACTGTTATATCTGCAGGACTTTGTACTTTGCCTGAGTTGAGTCCTCAGTAGTTTTAATTAAATGAATGAAGAGTCAGATTAAATAATTTCCAAGCCACTCTTAACCCAATGGTGACTTAATTGGAAGACTAATCACCGGGGACAATAACACATCAATCTAGTTTGGCCTGTGTTCCGTCTTCCCACTAGCTGACTTCACAAATAGTAATTGAATATCTTCTATGGCCATGGAATATTCTAGATAGTGGGGTACAGCCATGCACAAGACAGGCAAGATCCCTGCTCATTAAGAGCTGGCATCTACCGATGAAAGATGATGAATGAATTTACAAATAATTCTAGACAGCTCTATATACAAATTAAAATACAATAGTAAGATGGAGAGATGGATGGGTCTCTGGGTCTGGAGGGTGAGCAGGGATAGTCAGCCTGAGTGAGTCCCATTTGAGTTGACAATGAGAAGAAAGCAGTCATGGGAATCTCTGTGAGTCTTGTGCCCCAGGCCGAAGGAATAGTAAGCAAAAAGGCTTGAGGTAGGAATATGGTGGAAGTATTCAAGAAACAAAGAAAAGGTCAGTGTAGCTAGAATGGAGTGAGGAGCGGAGGAGTCACAGGAGGCGAGGCTGAAGAGGAGAGCCAAGGCCAGACCATGGCGGGCCTTGGGAGTCCACTGCCTTTTTGCTTTTTCTAGCTTTAAATGAGGCTTCCTTCATTAAATACCAGGGCTTCTGATTTATATTTTTTAAGTCTACCTATAAAGAAAGGATTTTAAGTAAGACACAAACAAAGCTATTATTTTTAATGCTTCTTGAGGAATTATGATATTGGGAGATGGATCAAAGAAACGGGTCACTATCATGTCCATATAAGCAGGTGGATATTAGGATCTTCCCTCAATGAGAAAGTATTTGGTTATGACAAGGGTGGCACAATTTTAGAGGCAGATGCCACATATTTTAGAGTTTGAGGGTCAAGAGGCAACATTCTGGATATCATGTAGGTTCCTACAACACTTGCGTGTGTGTTGTAATAACAAATAACATGGAGTTTATCGTTTTAACCATTTTTGAGTGTACAATTCCTTATATAGTTATTTATAATACAACCATCTAAAAACATAAAAACTTTCTCAGCTCTTGGGCCATGCAAAGCAGGCAGTGTGTCGGAGTTAGGTGTGGGCCCTCATTTGCCAACACCTGGTTTACAAAACATAAGAAATACCCTTTTAGCAAAACAATTGACATTGGTACAAAAAAAGTATGATGTGTTTCGAATCCAAATAACTTTTGGCTTAAGCTGTAATATGAAAAACAGTGAGATGGTCCTTTTTTACTGAACAGATCCTATTAGTTTTGTACACGCCAATTTAATAAACATTGTTTGATGAAGTTCACAGCATCCATATTGACAAATAGAGTGGATGCCTGTGACTGGTTACATTTTATGCGTCACCCTGGCTCGGTTACAGGGCTCATTGTTTGGTCAAACTCTCATTTAAATGTTGCTGTGGACATATTCTGCCGATGTGATTCCATCTCCTGTCAGAGGGAAGAACCTTAATGTGAGTGGGCCTTGTCCAGTCGGTTGAAGGCAGTAGCGCAAAAACAAGTTGCCCAGATAAGAAAGAAGTTTACTTCAAATCCTGCTTGAGTGTCCAGCCTGCCAGCCTGCCCTACTGACTTCAGACTGGCAAGCAAATCCCCACCCAGTGATGTGAGCCAATTCCTTAAAACAAATTATATAGATAGACGATGTATTCATACATGTAATCCTACGTATGATATAGAAATGTTTATTATATATAATACATTGTGCATATTTTGTATAATATATAATATGTATATTTGTTCTGTTTATTTTCTGGAGAACCCTGGCTGATACAATGCCCTTAGTGTGTTTTGAGTCTGAGAAGATTAAAAGTTGCTGTGAATTTTAGCATAAGTTCCTACTATTTCATTTTTAGTTCTCAAGTTTTAGCTTTACCATCGAAGATAACATAAATATGGTCTGGAGGTTATAAAAGTTTCCAGTACTGAATTTAGAAAGTGGCCAAAAAAGTTGGAGAGTGACAAAACTATGATTTTTTTTTTTAAACCTGACACGCCACATGTTTGCGAAAAGCCCTCAGTCTACAAACAGAATGTACAAGTGTTCAGCGATTGGATTCATTCTACACATAAGTCTCTATTTGCATGTTTTCTCCTTTGGCCTTGTAAATAACCCAAATAAATCCTCCTAGTATACTTTTTGGGAGCTCCTACTCTCAATTAGTAATAGAATGCCATAAAGTGGCTAGATCTGTTACAGAGAGAACTGTTCTCTCCTCATTAACTCATCGCTTCACAGAATTCAGTGCCTAGGGGAACCCTCGTCTTGTATCAGGGCTTCAGGCTGTGTGATTTTTTTCCCCAAGAATTGAATGATTGTGCTATTGGGGAAATAGCATCATCTGTGACAGATAACTTCTTTATTGGGGAAGGGGAGTAAGAGTGACTGTAGCACTGATATCATACTTAAAAACCTAAGGGGGTAGAAAGGTGATAGTGGGTAGTGCCCAACACCTGTCCATAAAGCTGATGATTCATCACACCCAGATAATTTTGTGGGAATAATGCATTCATTGTGTCATGGCCGCCAACTCGTCTCGAGTTTAATAGCTCCTGCAGACCCACGGTGCAGGAGAAGCCTCTGAATTAAGATGATTCAGTAGGTTCCAATTCATCCTAAATAAGTGGCTGTCTAGATAAATGAAGTTCATCAAATTGCAATGAATACCATATAACAACCTTGCTGGGATTGCATGCCCCTGGGACACGGACCGTGTCTAACTGCGCGCTCGGCCGCCGCGCCTGTGCTAGTGCATTGCGGTCCGTGTGCAATAATAACAATATGACAGTGTGTTTGCCCCGAGTCATTTTATTTTTTATCAGCAGAGTCAATGCTTTAACTACATCAATTAAGTCACTTAAATGCAACCAGTTAATGGAATGCCCTTATGGAACACAGCCTTGGAGTCATTTTTTTAAAGTAGCCGCAGAACGAAACAAAAAATCAGTATAAATTATATCTTATTTAGTTTATTAAAAAAAAAAAGACAACCCTGATTCAGGTTTTATTTTAATTAACGATCTATATTGATGAGGTTGCCACAGCCCGGCAAGGTTCTTTTTGCTTAGTGACTTTTCTCTAACACACTAGGGACACCAGGCCAGTGACACAGTGGGGTAAGAGGAGCGGAGCCCTTGGAAAGTGACCCTGGGTGCTCACTCTGGAATGCGTGGCCACTGAGCTAGTGGGGCCAGCTCGCCCCTCCCCAAAGTGGTGGGCAGGAGGAGGGACTGCGCTCAGATTTACCTCTCGTGGGCCAGGCCCTCCTTCCTTCTAGTAGGGGAACTGGATGTTCTCATGGCGCTAGAGACTCCAAGGGCGTCTGCTTGTAAACATCTGGTACCCGCATGCAGACCATCTGCTGGCAAGACGCCTGTGCATTCTCCGTACGCAGGATTGCTTTCTCATATCTGCCATAAAAATAGCGAGTGAGGAGTGGGGCATGGTCCGTTCCGTGGAAGGCAGATCTGCACCCCGTGCACAGCCACGTCCTGGTTCTGACCTAACTCTGTGGGGTGATGGGAGGATCAGGTAGACTCTTGTCTCCCCTGTCTAGCTAACCCTTGGCTGATGTAAAGTTGCCCCATTTCCAAATATGCCTGCTCCTTAACCTCTGTCGCATGACATTATGGAATCCATTGTGACTTTCATTGGCAAGATGGGGCTGACCCACATGAATTCACCTTGAGCAACACACAGCCTCCACGGGCCTTTTGAGGCCTCATTCCTAGGAATCGTTTCCATTCCCATGCCCAGGGATTTCATTTCTTTAAGATGAAATGTGACCTTGGTCCCAGCTGAGGTCATCTCCTTAGTATAATTGTTTCCTCTAGGGCATCATGCTGCTTTGCCACTTAGAGTTGAGGAAGAAAATGGCCACCCCAAGGATTCCTTCTAAAACCTTCCCTCACCACACTTCACTATCGACACGGGGCATGGCTCTCCTGCAGTTTCTTCGTCCATTGGTTTCCCTAGTGTGACAAGCTGTACAGTCCCCTTTTGTTTTCTTGCCATGGGGCCACTCCTGGGCCCCAAGACAGGGGACCAAGACTGTGTTTTCTGTCTTGACATATCCAACAGGAAAACGGAGTTTGAAAAGGGGAATGTATTCCCTTCAGAGCCCAGATCACAACATTAATATATATTTATCTTTTATAAATGCATTTGTGGTGTGAAGGAAAAAACAATGGATTTGGGATTTAAGTGTGAGATTGAACCCCCCTCCACTATTTGGTAAATCCATCTTTCTGCTTCTCAGTTTTCAGATCCATGTACTATGTAGCAAGAAGTTAAGAGGATGGGGACTGACTGCTAATTGACTTCTCCTGGCAGGTTTGTGTAAGAAACAAGTAAGTTGCTGTACTGAGAATACCTTATAAAATTGAGTTGGATTACAGAGGTGTTTCTTAGTAGATGGTCTCTTAGGTAGAAGGGAGGAAGGGTATCATTCCCGTTAAATATATACAGTAACTATAACATAGAAAAGTGAAGTGACTTGACCAAAGTCATGGCTAGTGAGTGACAGGTGAAACTACAACTCACAGTTCCATCTTTGGCTTCCATTGTCTCCCCAATGCACTTCCCTTTCATTTCTCTCAAATTAAATATGGTATGATGCATGATTAGAAGAAAACACAAAACCGGGAACTACTGAGATCCTCGGGTTCTGAGAATTGCTCACTGCTGATCACATTCCACCACAGGGAGCGACCAGAAGAGGTCAGTTGTCTTTACTTAATCATTTTATTTTGAACAAGACGAGTTCCTTCCTATCTCAGGATTTTTTTTAATGCTCTTTACCACTTATACTTACTATCTCTTGCAATCAATAACATTCATTTATTCATTTATGTAACAGATATTTACTGAGTGCTTTCTCTGTGCCAAACATTGTTCTAGGTGCTAAGGATGTATCCGCATAGAAGATAAACAAGACTGCTTTCCTTCTTAAAGCTTACATTCAAGTGAGGAGAGATAGTATTAGGTGGAGATAAAGACTAAGAAGAAGTAAACCAAGAGAGGAAATGGGAGGGCTAGGGTTGGAGCTACAATTTGAATGAAATGGTCTAGTACAGATAACTGGTTCTTTGTGTTCCCTGGTATCTGAGAAGACTTTCCAGCCCCTTGCAGTTAGACTGGCCCACATCACTGGTTTGGACCAATGGGTTAGTGGTAAAAGTGATGTGGTTATTTCCACTAAGGGCATTTCAGAGAGGCTGTACATTCTCCACTGGCCATTCTTCCTCTGCCACTGAGGCCGTGGGAGGCTCCACGCTCCAGATAATGCTGGTAAAAGATGGCAGGTTCTTCATCAACCTGGTTCCTTCAGTAAGTGTGTGGGTTATAGACCACCTGATGAACCCACTTCAGACACCGAAAGTGAGGAAGAAATATATGTTTGTTTTGGTAAGCCAATGATATGGTGTTAGTTTGTCAACCACCCTTATTACCTCTCTCATCCTCACTAATACAGTTGGTTACACAAGAAATCTCTAGAAAGATGACTTTTGAGTCACTATCTAAATAAGGTAAGAAGGCAAGCAGATTTTTCACCTTCAGATTTCAGTCTTAAAATGATCCTTCATCACTATTTGCTTAATGCCACAGTCTTAAAACTCCATCAATATAGGGCTGCATTTTTTTTAAATTGAATTTCCAACATTGTAGAAATTCAATACATCTTTGAAAAATGAATAAACGAGTGAACAAATATATGAATGAATGAATTGCACAAAAATTGTTAGAACACAAAAAAGGTAACTATTACTATTATTCATTTAACATTTAATCTCCTTTTTTGTCCTTGTATATCTTGTTCTTCAAATAAAACTGATAATAGATATTTATTTAATTAGGCTCCTTTGACTGACAGTGATGTTAATTGAAAGATACATTTGGACATAAGGGAAACAAGAGTTATAGTGGAGCTGAGGGGCTGCTTATATGTCAGTTTTATGACTACTGAGGCATAGTTGATGAAAGCTAATAATGTCTAATATTTATTTATTGAAAAATGACTATGTACTAGTAATGCACTAAGCCTTCACATGTATTTAATCCTCATAATGGCTTTAAAGGTAGGTCCCATATTTCCCTGCGTTATAGAAGAAGAAACTGAGGTAGTAGAGAAGTTGAATATCTTGCCCAAATTAGCTAGTTAGTGACAGAGCTGGGACTTGAACCCAGCTACTCTAATCCCAGAGCTGAATCATTAACAGTTCTACCCTACGCCCTCTTCCCAGACCATCCTGTGTCTAGACGATCTGCAAGAAGTTGCAAGGTCCTCAGCAGAAACGTTTGTTGATCTTAAACTTATGCTTCGCCATTCATGTGATTCAGCTATTCTGAATACGTTAGTTTCTCTCTGGGTTTTTCTGCTTCTGTCACCATAAACCCATTTATTCTTTCTGTCTATGAATCTGTCTGAATTTTGCCACTTGGCCTGTAGTCTCCTTTCTCATAACCTCCTAGATCCTTCATGCTTTGGTCCTATATCACAGCTTCTGTCTGTAAATCCTTTCAGTTTCAATCTTTGTTACTGACTCCCTGATTCTTTCAGAACTCAAGCAAGAGTCCATTAAGTCTTGGAAGCAGGTCATAGTTAGGCACCATGCCAGGTTGTAATTTCTTGCTCATCTCATGAGTCACCTGTATTGGGTCTGGCTACCAATGGTGTGATCATCTGTGACAAAGGACGCTAAGCCTTACAGTAGGAACAATGTTGTCTAGGGATTTTCAGAGTTAAGGGCTTGACTGTAGCTCTTTACTGAGAAATGTTTATGGACATTGCAGGAACCCAATTAATATATGTACCATGATTATCTATGATGAGCCAGGCATCACATAAGACACTTAGACACGTTGGATAATATAATTATGATGCTTAAAGGTAGGCAGTACCATTATTTCTGTTCTACAGTGGCAGACTGAGTCTCTAAACTTGCCCAATGGCCCATGGCTAGAAAAGAGCAGAGCCACTATTCAGACTCTCTTGACATCTATACCACACTAAACCAGAAGGTTCCTTTGCACATGTTTATTTTACTTAAAAATCTCTGCTCCCTTTATACCTGAAATAAATAGAACACTTGAAAGTCACCACTACTGTCAATATTAGAGACATGTCAAATGCTGTCACTTAGCCAGAAAGCTCCTTCGGAGTAACTATGTAATATTATACAACATGACAAGCTCTTATCCACGGTGGCAACATTAAAGCCAGGCGCATGTGGCTTGTGCAAAACCCCAAAGCCATTAGTTGAAATCCCAGGACCAGAAGGCTGAAGAACTCACCACTGAACCCAATACAGTCTCAGCCCTGGAGAGCAGAGGCCACTCTGAACGGGTAAGTTATTTTCATTCAAGACGAAATGTGTGCCAACATTCAGCTTTCTGTTCTGGAGCTAGCTGGGCACGTTATCTTCTCAGTGTGGATTGGATGAGGGAAGTGAGAAGCAAACAGCAAATTCTTGGCAGCCAAAGACAGGCAGGCTGGGAGAGAGGAAGGGAGAAAAGCTGTCAGGGGACTGTGGAGGAGTCATTTGACTCTTGTGATGTTTTTGCCATTTTTCTTCAGTCATCAGCCTGCTGTTTGCAGGCTTCATATTTTCTTAATAAACAAAATGTTAGGGAGAATCATAAGAATGAAGAAGCTGGAAGAGGTCGTCTAATTTTCTACCATTATCCGGACTGTCAGTGCTATAGCCAGGTTTTTAGCAGTTAAGATACTTCTAGTAACAGGAATGTCCAACTTGGAAAAAAAAAACATTTAAATTACATAGATGATTAAAAATAATTCATAATTCTACATAACTCGAGGACCCCAAGTAAGAATAGACCTAAAGTAAGGTTGGCTACATTTACTTCTCTATGTTTGCTTTCTGTAGTGTTGGCTTAATCTAACAGTTGATTTTCTTTCTTTTTACAATATGGCAGCCAATAGTGTCCAGACTACATGTTTCCTGGTTCCAGAATAGAGACTACTACTCTCAGTAGTTCTCCCAGAAGAGCAAAGGATATTCTCTTCCAAAAGCCCCAGCCCAGATATTCTCTGGTCTCGTTTTCTGACCTTGAGTCACATGCCCAGTCTCAATCCAATTACTATGGCCAAGAGAGTGAGTTTTGCTGATTAGCTTAAGTTAATTGAGAATCACCCTTGAAGCTGAGAATGAAGCCATTTCATTCAAACTGCAGGCTAATGGTAGGGGGAAGGGTGCTTTTCCAGAAATCCTATGTACTGCTAGGGGAGGAAATATACTCAGGGTAGCCATAACAGATCCCAGGAGGCCCTTGTCAAATCTCAGATGGACCCTTGCAAGTCTTCTCATTGAGTTTCTTGCCCCTAGCCTTGTCCCTTTGGTTCATCTTTGGTACTTCCCCTGATGACAATCAAATAAAATGTAATTTTATTTTGCCAATGTTTTATTTCAAATGTAAACAGCTCAAATGGCATACCAGATCCTTTATGAACCTTCTAGATTCTTTTCCAGCCACACCCCACAATGAACCAGGTGAAGTTCCCTAAACATTTTTCCAACCTTCTCCAGCTTACTAACTGTGACTCTTTAAACTTCAGCTCAATCATTTCCCATGCGGGGCCTTTCCTGATCTTACTATCTTGGGTTAGTTTCTCCTACTCTGTCCTTTCAAGGCAAATCTGAGTTTACCCTCCATCACAGAAACATCCTACAGTATGATTTGTTTTTTCTTTCCCTCCTAAGAATGTAAGCTCGTCAGAGGAAAGATCCAGAGCTCTGTATCCTTAGATCCTGGGCCCTCCCATAGTGTACTGTAAGCACTGTCACATAATGCATGCTTACTGAGTGCTTATTATTTGCTTATAAACTCTGCTGGGTGGTGTCGCAAGGAAACAAATTCAACTCTGGTCCATACTGTCTTACAGCCCATTCACTGAAAGAATAAATAAACAATAAGTAACAAAATGTGAGAAGGAGTATGAGGCGTCTTTCAGCATCCAGGAGGTATATTGAAGAGAGCATGGAACTCATCTCCGTCTATGGGACCTCATTCTCTCTCACTCACTCTCTGAACTACATTTGCATCACCTATAAAATAAGGAGCTCTTTGAGGCATCTGGCTGGCTCTTGATCTCAGGGTCACGAGTTCGAGTCCCATGTTGGGTGTGGAGATTACCTAAATAAATACACTTAAGAAAATAAATAAAATAAGAAGCTCTCCAATGCTTAATACTTTTTCTTAAAGTTAATTATTTTTTTAACTACATTCTACCTAATCTTTCTTCCTTTGTTTTCCTAACAAATAGAAAGGGGAGAGTTGTTTTCACCCTAAGGTATTTGTGACAATACCTGGAGGAACAGCAACCATGTCAATTCCTATGAACATCTAGTTGCCATTACTTTAAGCAAGTAAGTGTTCAACAGTGGATAGCTCTTCCCTGGAATACTGGTTGATTTTCTTGGGTGATAATAGAGAATCATATTTAATACCAACTACTGATGCCAAGCCTGAAAAAAGAAGAATATTATATTAAGTGGAAATTTAGTGAATTTAGTACCAATCTAAATCTTGCCTTGCTCTTTTGCCAATGTTTTATTTCAACTTACTGCCAAATAAACTTGCACCTGATTTTTAACTAATATTTAATGTTGGAAAGCTCTAGGGACATAATTTGCACTAGTAGCAATGATACATTAACCTAATTAATTAAAAACTAGCTTATAATTAAGAAAACAAGTGAACAAAGGACATTTTTGTGATGCAGTGGCCTCAATTTATTGTCATCCTCCTCCCTCCCCCTTTTTTTATGCTCACTTGCTAATTCTCAGGATTCAGTAATCTGCACTGGGTATCCCAGTCATTAGTATGAATTAGCAACATGCTATCGTAATTCACTGAAATTCACCAGAGACAGAGTTTTGATAAATGGAGAAAGGTTTTCACAGAGATCAGTGTGGTGAAGCCAATTTATAGGAAAACTAGGTCCCTTTGGTAACTAGGTCTGTTTCCTTTTCCCTATCCTGCATTCCCTGCCATCTTATAAAATAAAAAGATAAAATAAATGAAATCCTTAAAAAATCACTATATCTGAAACTAGGTTTTAATAAACAACATTAATAAAGAGTTTGCATGATGAGAGTAAGGACTTCTAATCAATCCAGACAGATAAGATCACAGTCCTAATTGCATTGGCTGTTACTTCCTTTTCATTTACTTGTACCAAATGGAAAATAAAGTCTTGAGATGTCTACAAATGGAAATTAAAATAATGGTTTTCAGTGATAATTTGATAGGAAGTAATTGGCCACCTGAAGAGAAAAACCCTCATCGTGGAAATAATTACAAATAATTGGTTACTACAAGATTGGACTATATTTGATACAATCAGTACAATAAATACTCTTAACTAAAGATGCCAACATGGAGGTTGGGGGGGGGGTGTTAGAAACCATGTAAATTGGAGACAATAAAACACTTTGTAGACTGACTAGTCTCTGTCCACCTTTGGCCCATGGCTATGATTTATTTGGCCGACAAAATTATTTTGAACTGTATTTTAATTATCTATCAATACTTACAGATGGAGATTTTGACCAAATAAATCAAGATTTATAGATTTTCTTTTGAAAGAAAAATTGAAATATTAGACAACATTAGGCTCTTATTGCCACAATTGCAGCAATCCTGTGGGACTAGAATAGATTCTGGAGCCACCCACAGGCCCAACGATCCACCTCATGCAGATAGAAGCCCACCCAGCCCTTGAAGATGCTTGAATTTATGACTCCAGATCCAAATAATATCTTGTATTTATATAAAACTCCTCAGTTTTATAGTATGTTCACTTTTCTTGATCCATACAATAACTTATGGAATAAATACAGTTTATAGAAAAATAAACTGAGGATGTGTTTAAGAGGCTCACCCAAGGACACAGTCAGAAACTGAAGAAGCCAGGACATGAATCCAAGTCTTTTGGCTCTTCTGACATTTCTACTGAGCCCTGCTAACTCTTGTCCAAGATCAATTATGAAACTCTTCATTGGAGTAATAAATGCACTCAGATGAAATAAACACCCTCTATTTGGAGCCTCAAGTGCCAGCATTGATATCTCAGATGCAACAATTTGTTTTATGTGAAAAATACTAAACGGCCAAGAAACAAGATATCTGACCCAGAGAAAAATTTCTAGGAAGTTTCTTGGGATCATTTGTTTAGACAGAAAAATAACCAGTTTCAAATTCCCACACCTAAAACTGAGCATATGCATTTTTTCACGTGGTGGAATATATATCTATTTCTCACTAGGTACTTGATTTTTTTCCAACTTATGACATTTTACTTTGATCTGTTTTTTGGGGAGATCAGAACCTTGGGAAAGTTGAGTACACAATGTTCTAAGTAGAGCCTCCTATAAATAAAAGTATGTGAAAGATGACATAAATAGTAATTTGGAATCTTTAGAAATTTCTGAGCACATTCTCAGCAAACATGATTGAATAAAGGAAACTTTGTGTTGAACAATTTACTTGTAGGAAGTTTTTATTTGGAATCTTTTCAGGGTCCGGTGTTACCACGCGTGCAGTGTTACCTGGGCATTGGTTGTGCTATTACTTAACAGGATTTATTCCTGATTCAAATTCATGATTCAGAAATAACATCTCAACAACAATGTCTTCATCTCTTTATTCATTTTAAGACCAGGGTGAATGAACATCTCCATAGCAAAATGGATATGAGTAAACAATTTTTAAGAGAATATAGGTAAATGGCCAATAAGCATATGGGGAAAAGAATTCAGCCTTACTAGATAGAAAGAAATACAAATTTATAATATGCAATTTCAACCAAATAACAATGATATATAATTAATTTCCAACTGAATAGGCAAAGAATTTTAAAATTATCATGCCCATTGCGTCCAAAATTTTGGAGAAACTGTTATCCTTAATGCATCATTGGTATGAAACTTTGGAGCAAAAATAGTACTTGTATCAAAACCCTTTAAAATGTAGAAATAGTTTAAACTGGTGATAAGATTACATGATTTAGAATTTATCATTTGAAAGTAATTAAGGGTGAACACAAATATTTATTTATGAGGATGGCAATCATCACATTGTATTGTATCATTAAGATAAAATAATAATAGATTGGAAGCACATGAAATTCTTAAGTATAGTGTATCAGATTAATTATCAATTACCCATACCCTTGAATTGCCATGCAGTCACTGATATTGTAGGAAAATATTTAAGGATACAGAAATATGTTCCAAGTGTAAGTGAAAAAAAAAGTTTCTGAAGAGGTAGAACATATGATGCCATTTCTGTGTCCACACAAACACTTAAAGTTAGAAATGGATGGTAGGGGGCGCCTGGGTGGCACAGCGGTTAAGCGTCTGCCTTCGGCTCAGGGTGTGATCCCGGCGTTATAGGATCGAGCCCCACATCAGGCTCCTCTGCTAGGAGCCTGCTTCTTCCTCTCCCACTCCCCCTGCTTGTGTTCCCTCTCTCGCTGGCCGTCTCTATCTCTGTCAAATAAATAAATAAAATCTTAAAAAAAAAAAAAGAACTTTAAAAAAAAAAAGAAAGAAAGAAATGGATGGTAGGATGCACTCAAAGATGTCAACCAGCCTATCTAGGTGATGGTAATATGGATGATTGTGTGTGGGTGTGTGTGTGCCTATTTTTTTTTTCAAAATTTGTTTAAAAATGTATGTGACTCATATAATTAATAAAAATAGAATTGAACATTTAAAAAACTACCTGAATATTATTGTTTCTTGGTAAATTCAATAAATTCCATTTAAATGGCACAAGCTTATATTATGTTGATTCAAAATTATGAGGGATTATTCAAAGGTAAGCGGCTATCACACCTTGCTTGGACCACCATAGTATATTCCTAACTGGCCATGTCATTCCACTGCTTAAAACTCTTCAATGGCTTTCCAATGCATTAAAAATAAAATCCCAATTGTTTACATGACTCTATTAGACCTGGTCCCTTCTCTGACTCTTTCATCTTATCTCACACCACCTTCCTTCCCTCCAATCACAATCACGTTGTTTCTCTAACAAACTAAAAATCTTTGTGCCTTAGAGACATTGCACCTGCTGTTCCTCCCTGGCATATTTTCCCCTTTCTCTCCCTACCCCAGGCTCTTTGCATGACTGTCTCTTTCTCACTTTTCACATCCCAGCTCAACTGTTACTTCCTGAATAAGGAGTAGTTATCTTCTGACAAAAACCCTCCGTGGCATCAACCTGTCTTACAGCCTTTAGAGACCTTTTCATTACATCAAATTTTCTTGCTTAGTTACTGTTTCATAGTTATTTAATACTGATTATTTCTGTAATATTGGTTTCTTTCCCTCAAAGTGTAAACAGAGATATCTGCTTGGTTCATTCACTATTACATTTCCTAGCAAAAGAAATGTGCTTTGTATGTTGAAGATCTTTAATAACAACAAGAAATTTTGCCTCTGGGAATAGGAGGGTTTCTGTGAAGGGACATATCCGTATCCTTGGAAAGAACAGGAACTGAAGGATGGCTCCAGATGCAAGGTGAGGACCTCAAGAGCTGGAGGCGGGGACGTCTGCCCTTTGCCCAGGAGGCAGTGTTGTCACTCATTCCCCTCTTCTCATTTCATCTCTATACTGACATCTATTTTTTATGCAACTTTCTGCAGCTTGGGTTGCTGACCCTCTACTAGTTCTGTATATTTTCCTTCCTCCAGAGTTTCTGCTGACTCATTTCTCATAATTTTGATTTGCATAGAATTCCTCAGAGTTAGAGATTTCTATAAAGTAAAATGGCCACATCACTATTTTGCTGCTTATTTCATGTATTTTAAAGTACCTTTATTAACACCAGTATTAATTCCAGTATTTTAATAAAAATTGAAATGTGATTGCTATCAGCTTCTACATGAATATAATGCAAGCCACATATATAGTTTTAAATTTTCTAGTGGCCATATTTTAAAAAGTAGAGGAAAACACATGAAATTAATATCAATACTATATTTTATTTAAACAGATATTCCAAAATATTTTTTCAGCAAGTAATCTATATAAAGATATTGAGGTATCTTTTATTCTTTTATTTGCACTAAGTTCTTGAAATCCAGTATGACTTTACACTGATGGCAGATCTTGCTTTCGATAAACCACATTTCAAGTGCTCGGTAGCCATATATGGTTGGAGGCTACCGCATTGAGCAATGACGCTTCTACTTTGTATCAGATTCTGTTCCACCTGAGGGAAAACTAAGGTTATTCTGGCCTTTTGGCTAGAATATCCCTAGGGAAGGTGATTGAGAAATATGACCATCATTAAGATAAAGAACAGTGTTCATAGTGTTGAAAGAATGGCAGGGATGAGATCCTAAGAAATGGATTTGGTCTTATGAAGATAAAGGAGGAAAAAAGAAGGAACCAAGCACCAGGAGCAGAAAGATGGGTAAGCTTTAGGGAAATAGCTAGAAAGTTGTTCTGAGAAAGGTTCTCCACCTTTTCCCTGTCTTCTTTCTCTCCATCCCTTTACCTCCTCCTCTTACTATTTTCCTTAAGGCACCTGCTACCATTCTAAGCCAACCCTATCAGGGTCTCCAGAATTTACCAGGACCCCAAAGAGATCCTGATGTGTATGAAAATGATCAATGAACATGAAGAAAGATGTTTACTTCAGAAAGAATAATAAAAAACATTAACAAAATGCCTGGGAAGAATTTTAAACAAGGGAGGAATACAGCTAGAACACTCTCAGAGTACCACTTTGGTTCCATTAACCTCTTTGTGTACCTCTCAAGTTTTAAATGATTCAGATTTCAGATTTTTTTTAAAATAGTGAAACAATGATATCATAGAAGAAAAAGGCAAGTGTTTTAGTATGCAAAAGTATCATGATGCATTCAGAGGTGGGCTAGTAAAATTGGTATTACCACCGCTAATATCAGCTGGCCTCTTGTCTCAACTCTTATTCCCATTGCTCAATGACAAATTCTTTCTGCACTTCTTTATTCAAATTCTCTAATGAAAAAACTTTTGTCCCACATTTTACATTTGGCCAAATCATTACTTGCTGGCCTATTTCTGGATGGACAATTCTTGAGTCAGGTCAACCAGTAGTTCAACCAGCTGTGGTCAAGAGAGACAATGTGAGCCCCACAGAGCTGTAGACAAGTAGGTATAGTAAATAATATATATTTAGCAAACTTGGGCACAGGGCAATGTGGTCAGCTGCTTAGCTTTTTTCAAGGCAATACAGATTAGTATATGATAGCATGGGTTGGGGTAGGAGGGACCAGGGAGAGTCAGACTTCCTACGCCCAAATATTGATGCCACTGAGAAACAGCTGAACGTACTTAGACGACTTAATTGATCTCTGTGCAAATCTCCCATCTATATCACAGAGACACTAATAGTATCTATCTCTTGGTTGTTATGAGGACTGAGAAAATATATGAAAGTTATTTGAATAGAGCCTAGCATGTAGGCTAGTGCCATACGGTCCTACTTTTTCTTCTCTCATTCATGCAGAGCTAACCATATAACCTTGGCACACTGTGCTCTTGTTAATCTTCCCAATAACTATAACACTGGGTATTGTGAGGCAACCTGGGCTAAGGAAGTTTAAACAACCTGCTTAAAACCACACAGTTAGTAAATGTCAGGGAGTGGGACTTGAAATGAAGGCTGACTAATTTCAAAGGACATCTCCCCTGTTTTACTAGAACTCTTAGTCTCCCAAGATAGCATCTATAGCACAAGAGCTGAATGTTAAGAGTCACCATACTTTGGGGAATTTTATTTCAATGATAGGTGGTTGATTATCCCAGAATATGTCCTCAGCATCTTATTTGGTTTCCATGAGTCCCCAGTTCTAGCCCCGGTGTCCTATTCATTTATATGCTTAAGCTGCCAAAATGCAAGACCTATCACTGACGCTCCTGCACCTTTGGGTCCCACTGCCATCAAGCCATCACTGATGTGTTGAAAAGGTGTGTTCTGGTTTGCTTTGCGGAGAATGAACTGATGTCTCTTTGGGCCAAGACTGGTCACACTGCTCAAATAACATGGCTGTGGAACCCAGTCAAAAGCACCAAGCTCTCGCCCCAGGGACCGGCGTGATGGAAGAGCCGGCAGCGTTCCAGCCATTCTCCGCCTGCGCTGTAGTCTTGAAATGGTTTGCATGACTGTGCAGCTTGACCAGAGCCTCTCGGATTTGCAAAATATTTTCTGCCATGCTTTGGCTTTTTAAAAAAGAGGGCCAAGCTTTGAACTGTTTCCCCAAAGATTGACTTTGCCTTTGGAGCTTTGAGAAATAAAACACACACCTGTGTAGAAAAGTGTGAATGTATCCCATTTAAGGGTAGAGCCATTATAAACGTTGGTGCTGTTAAATTCTGAAAATCAGGACTTGGAAGGGAATGCCTCCTCTGCTGATTGCACTGTAACTGGTGCAGCTATAATAGGCCCCAGACACTACTAGAATAGCAGATATCTGTGTGTGACTACAGAGGAATATATAAGAAAGAAAAAGACAGATGGTGTACTTAGGTGCACTTAAGTCTGATTGCATGAGTTGATAATGAATGTTTAAATATGGCACTCCCATAAAATCAGATACCTGTAGACAATACTGGAATAACTACAGACTTGCTAGGCGAAAAAAAATGAAGTTGTGGATTCTAATTTTTGTTTTTGTCATTATTATGATTGTCTATTTACTTGTATGGGAATTTTCATAACTTTCTCTGAGCCTAATCATAAAACAAAAAACACAATCAGTTGCATAGAAAACAGGTTCTTAGAAATAAGAAGAAACTTAAAAGATTATTTTCGAATTGTGGAAGCTCATGGCCAGGTAGGTCAGATGGCAAAGGTCAAACAACTCAGTGACAGATTAAGGATTAAAAGCCATGTCCCCCATGTCCCTGCCATTCACTGTTCCCTCACAAAACGCCATGCTTTCTCTCCAGGAAGATTATATTAAAACATTATAAGCCAAGCAAGAATCATAAACCAACCACAACCAACATTGTTCAAAAGGGGATAGTCGTCTACCCCCAAGAACTGCTTTGGTTTACATACCTTATTGGCCCCAAACCAGATTAAGTAGGATTTTTGAAAACCTTAATAAAAGTTAGATTTTATAGTTTGCAAATTTGCACTCAATTTTCCTAAGGGGCTCCAATTTTAACACTATTCCTGCATTTGCTGTCCAAACAGTTTTTTTAGTGAGATTATTAAAATTACAAAGAATAAAAAGGCCAAGATTTTGTTTAGGTCTGACGCCACAGGATGACTCCGGCACCAAGCGGTGCCAGGGAAGGGTGCACACTTTACACGTGCATAGGGATGGCGAGGGTATTGAAGGAGCTAATCCCGATCTGAAATGCATGCTCCCCGTGGAAAGTAGACATCGATCAGAAGCTGTAAATAAATTGGACCTGGCACCTTAAGTGCCTTAAATGTTTGAAGTTAAACCTTAAATCGCATCCTTATTCTTAAAGGAAGCGGTTGAGCCTCCCATCAAAGAGACTGGTGGCATAATCAAGATGAGTAATGCTGCCCGATTCTGCAAGGACTTCATGATCTGAGTAGGCAAGACAGTCCCTGGCGCTGGGAGCACTAAAAGTCCACATGTCACTTATCATGAACGGGAATCTGGGTGGTGAAAGATGCACATACTTTAAAATCAGACCGTGCTGACATATATCGGGAACTTTTTGCATGGGTGGGAAAGCTTTCCAATCACCCTCAAAACCGGTCCACGTTGGGCTGTTGAAGATTTTGAAAATGGCTCAACAGAGAGCAAGGAAAAGGACAGCTGCACATACGACTTAAAATTAGTTACAGTTCTTAATATATACATTATATAGTTGTATAAACATAGCTATAAAATTATTTATAATTTCCACATGAACAGGGACATTTAGTAAACATATATTATGCAAATGTCAGCTCTCTAGCTTCCAAAGGGTTTCCTTTTTTCAACCCCTCAAAATGGCAAGGTGACTATTAGTTACGATTTGTGAGGTTGAGGTGAATGCTGTAATACTTGTACACAGTCATAACAGACTGCAGGAGAAGAAGCGATGCCCTCAGCAAAAAAGAAATTTTGAAAAGTTCTGGCAATCAGAACATGTGGAACCAGAATGACACAGAAATTAGAACAGAGAGGGGCACCCCTGGGTGGCTCAGTTGGTCAAGCCTCCAACTCTTGGTTCCAGCTCAGGTCATAACCTCAGAGTCCTGGGATCGAGCCTTGCCTTGGACCCCGGGCTCAGTGCAGAGTCTGCCTGAGATTCTTTCCCCCTCCCTCTCCCTTCTCCTCTTCTCCTCCTCTTTCTTTCTCTCTCTCAAAAAAATAATAAGTAAAATCTAAAAAAAAAAAAAAAAAATAGAGCGGAGAAAATCCTAACTATGGAAGTAAAAGCATTTCTTGCCAGTGTGGACCAGGAAACAGCTCAGCTCAGGATGAGGGTGCAGAGAGAGTAGTCAGTGGGGCAATTATGTCAGTGGGGAGTGTGAAGCCTTGACTGTGGAGGAGTTGGGCCAGTTATGCTCCTTCTATGATAATACTATAATGGCGGCCCCTTGCAGCAAATGACTCACCTAAAAATAAGAGGTGCTCCTGATGAGGGTTTCTAGCTGTGTGTCAGGCAGAGCTGGTACACCAGAGTATATGATTTCAGACTTTCATAATGAATAATAATAATAATAAAGGAAAAAAGAAAGGTAGGTCCACCCAATACTGAAAGTGTGAAGGCATTGACACAGTTCTCATGCAGAGTAAAGACACTCCATCTGTCAGGCATTGGGGAGGGGCGGATCAACCCACTAACTATAAGGGAAGTCAGCTTGCCCATAAATCCAGCCCACTAAGGATAGCACCCCACCAGTCCTCTCATTCAGGGGAGAAAAGAGAAGAGAGAAATTACAAATAAACTCACTTTAAATGAGGAACTTCACATAAGCTACTGAGAAAAAAAAAAGTTTAAAAAATATAATTTTAAAGGTGAGTTGAAAGGAATGATTTTTCTGGAACATATAAATGACCAAATTGATTCAAAAGGAGGGAAATAATCTTAAGAGACTGAAAATTATAGAAAAAAAAATTTAAAAGAGTCAAGATATCATCCTAACTCTCCACCAAAAGCAATAAACCCAGACAGATATACAGGTGAGAGTCATCAATATGTTATAAGCAAATAAATCCCTTATTTATGTAAAAACAATCACAGATCTTAGGATACAATTCAGAGCTTCTCAACTCATTCTATAAAGCTAAGATAATCCTTATACCAACACTGGAAAAAGATGGATTTTTTAAAAAGATAAAAGATAACTACTGTCTAATCACACCTATAAATATATAGACAGAAATTCTGAATTAAAATTTGACAAACTAGATTCAATAACTTATTAAAAGACCATTTCATGATTCACTATAATGTGACCAAAATTATTTTAAAAGAGGAAATGTCCATGGTACATTAAGTTATAACTGGACTATCCTTGTGAGCTGTATAAATGTTATATTATTTTCTCCCTTTGCCATGCTGTAAAGAAGTTTGGGACACCCTGGTTTAACCCAAAATGCTTGATGCATAATCATATGTAAAGCACAATTTCATTTATGTTAGACAATGTGTATGTGGCATGTGAATATGTGTGTGTGTGTTTAAAAATAGATAAAATATCTGGAAGGATAAACACTGGTATAATAACAATGGTTACTCTGAGGGAATCATTCTATTTTTACTAAATGTTATGTCTCCTGCACATAGCACAGTCATTATCACATAGAAGTTTCTTTGTTAAATGAATAAATGAAATAAATTTAGTTGGAGTAAACCACAACTTTCACTTTTTATTATAAATATCTATAGTTTGAATATTTTAAGTGAACATATATTTAATTGCATTAAAATGGCATATTAAAATTATAATGTACATACACAGACATACACACATGCAAGAGTATAGCTATTATTTCCCAATGGTTATTCATTAACAAATATTTGTTGAGAAAGTGTTATGTGCCAGGTACTGCATCAGATGCTCATTATCACATAGTGAACAAAAACAAAATAGATTTCAAATTTAGGTCTCTCTCTCTCTCTCTATATATATATATATAGTTGATAATTATGATTAATCATTTATTAGTCCATCGAACTGTTTGATCACTTAATCTGTGTCAGATACTTTGTTAAGAGAAATCTATTGAATCTTACAAAAATAAAAGTTCTCCTAATTATATGTTCCCATATGCATATGAGGGAAATTCACAAAAATTGGCTAGGGAAGTGAGTATTCGTTGTTCTTCATAATTGGGCAAATTCACTGGAATATATATCAGGAATTTTTGTTAAAAAGCAATATGAGTCAATTCTAAAAAGGATGATAAACCGTTTATTTTCTATATAAACAAGAAAAGGGCAAAACTATCTAACAAAGGGGAAACAGATCAAAGAACACTGAGTTTGAAATCAGATTGACCTGATTGCGAATGCTGTATTGTGTGTGAGCATACCTCTGGAGTGCAGGATGTAATGCACCAAAAAGGGTATAGGAGGCTGTGCCAACATGTTACTAGGAGGGCTTGTAGAAGCTTGGAGAATGTTATGATGCACATTAAGTGAAGTAGAAGTAACTATAACTCTCATGGCACACCATGGAAGAGGAGCTCAAAAGCTCCAAGAAGTGGGCATGTTAAAGCAGAGGTAAGCCTGAAGAACCCACTGGGTGATTATCGACCATGGTACAGCCCAGAAACACTTTGTTTCACAAACTGATAAAATGTTTACTGGAGAGAAGGGTATTAGCATGGGAAGAACCTCAGTGATGGTTTTCCTCTGAGGACTAGTCTTGATATTTGGAGATATTACACAGCTGGCTTCTTATAGCATTGAAAATGGCAGGGTTTCAAAAGAAGAAGAAGAAGAAGAAGAAGAAGAAGAAGAAGAAGAAGAAGAAGAAGAAGAAGAAGAAGAAGAAGAAGAAGCCGCCGCCCCCAGATGACAGTGCTTAATTCTCAGAAGCCAAGGGGGTGTAATTACTATAATGAACAGCAGGGTTTGCGTCGTAGCCAGGAGGGCCTGACCCATAGAGAGCTATGGATATTGTAAATTATCTTTATTAACAAAAGAAATTAAGATCAGATGATCAGGAGATTGAGAGTAGCCACCCAATAGAAGTCATGATCTCTTGCACGGCTTCTAGATAGAAGCCAATTTTCGCCTCTGGAATCTAGTGACTGAAGAAGAAGCCAGATCTTCAGGAGAAAAGAGCCTAGAAAAGTATGGCAAGCATAAGATTTCTCCAATACTTCCCCTAGTAGCCTTCAGTCATTTACAACAGGGGGAGGGGAATATCCAAATATTTCAAGAATAGAGGATCCAAGTTAACATTCCAGGTTTCACAACTTCCCTGGTGAAGTTGAAGCACACAGCGGCCAAAGAATAAAAGGCGTTTTGGCCCAGGCCTGGCTCACAGTGCGTCCAGTGGGTCCAAGACCCATCCAGTGGCCATGACCCAGTCCCTGAATGTTTAATTGGAATTGACATACTCAGTTATTATGTTCCACATTGGCTCCTTTGCTTGCGGAATAAGAGCTATTGTAGTAAAGAGGGCCAAGTAAAGCTTCTGAAACTGAACCTCTCTCTCTTGCCAAAATAGCTACTGAAAAAGAAAATTAGGAAAATGGCAGAAATTGGTGCCACCTAAAGACCTAGAAATACAGAGTAGTGGATCTTATATCTTCATTTAACTTACCAGTCTATACCTTATAAAAGTCAGATGAATTCTGAAACATAATGGGGGGTTACTGCCAATTTAATTGAATAATAGTACCAGACGTGGTATATTTGCTAGAAAAGATTAAAATAGTCTCAAGTAGGGGCACCTGGCTGGCTTGGTCAGAGGAGGGTGAGACTCTTGATCTTGGAGTCATGAGTTTGAATCCCACACTGAGTGCAGAGATTACTTAGATAGATAGATAGATGATAGATAGATAGATAGATAGATAGATAGATAGATAGATAGATGATAGATAGATAAAAATAAAACAACTTCAAGTACATGGTACTCAGCCATTGATCTGAATGGCTTTATCCCCCCTGATCAAAAGGGTAAATAAAAAACATTCACATAGAGAAGATAACAATATACATTTACAGCCTTGTTCCAGAGCTATGTGAAAACTCTATGTTCTGTCAAAATACAGACTGAAGAAAACTGGGCTGTCTTGACATACCTCAGAATATCACACTTGTCCATTCTATAATGACATCATGCTAATTGGGATGAATGAGCAAGAACTGCAAGTGTATTAGAGGCCTCAGTAGGACACAGGAGAGAATATGGTGAAGATTCAGGGGACCAATACATCCATGAACATGTTAGGATTCCGGTGGTCTGGGACATAGTGCAGCATAACTTCCAGACTAAAAGAGACAAAGATTATATTTCCTACCTGTGATGAAAGAAGCACAATCTCACAGGTATCTTTACGTTTTGGAGACTGCCGATACCACACTTGGGAACATTGCTCAAATCCATCTCCTGGGTGACCCGAAAGGCAGACATATTTGAGAGCAGAAAAGGGTTCTGTAACAGGTTCAGGCCCCATGCAAGTTGTCCTGCCACGTGGATCATATGACCTGGCCGACTCTATAGCATAAATGGTATTAATGCTGATAAAAGATGCTGTGCGGAGTTTGACTTAAGGTTTAAGGATGAGGATTTGGCTCATTCCACCCAGTAAAACACCCAGACAAGCCAAAGGTGCTACCCAAAGTAGAGAAAAATTTAGAATGGGTAGCATAGGAAAGAAATTATGATGTATTTCAGCAGGAAATAAATGATGAGGTACTTCAGAGTTGCTTAAGAGCTTTAAAAAACCTCATTATTTTGGACAAGTTAGAAACTTTCAGAACTTTAGTTTACTTATCTGAAAAACTGTATTGATTTTGAAACACAGTGCTAGTGGAAAGGGCACAATTAGGGTTCTAAAAGTCAGACAGAATCCTGCATCCATGAGGATTCAAGTTAACTGCTATGTCGTGTATCACAAACTATGACATCATTTCACTTAAGCCTCTATAAATACTCGGCATAGATATGATGATCCCAAATGAGCAAATGTGGAATCCAAAGTTTTGGGAAGTTAAGTAACTAGACAAAGTCACAGAGTTGATACCATTTGAATGGCTGATTGTTCACATAGTTATTCAACTTCCTTCCCTGCTGAGAATCCATTCTTGATGATTGGAGAATAAATCCTAGTCATCAATTTCCCACATATATGTTTGACTTCGTAAATTTCAAGCTCCACTAAATGCTTTCAAAATCACAGAAAAGTAGGGACGCCTGGGGTGGCTCAGTTGGTTAAGCATCTGCCTTTGGCTCCAGTCCTGATCCCAGGGTCCTGGGATCAAGACCTGCTTTGGGCTCCTTCCTGGGCGGGGAACTTGCTTCTCCCTCTGCCTGCTGCTCCCCCTGCTTGTTCTTTCTCTCTCTGATAAATAAATAAAATCTTTTAAAAAGTGGCAGAAAAATAATTGCTATATATTCATTTCTTTATTAACCAATACACATAGGCTCTGCTTCTTGACTTGTCTGGTTCTTGGTAATTATGTGAGGGGGGTTACTTTCAACAACAATGGTAGTAGCAACAATAATAACAATAACACAAATGTGTGGAATGCATTTTGTGTACAAGCTACTGTTCTAAGGAATTTTCATGTATAATTCATTTATTCTTCAAGATAGTTATCAGAAGTAGGTATAAATAGCATACCTATTTCGTATTTGGAAAAACTGAAAACAGAGAGCTCTAAAAACTGATTTGAATTCATACATTTAGAAAGTGGCAGAAATGGGTTTTGAACTACTATCCGGCAGCTTTGACCACCCTCACAAACACATGCTATATAGCAGAAATGACTGCCAAAGCAGGTAAAACCTAACTCTATGAAATTCCGAATAAACTCTCAGTTCTCTTTAAGCGGTTGTATTAAGGCAGCTAACACTCAGAAGATAAGGATTTGGAGTGTTGTATATGGCGATTGCAAAGGGCTTTCTATCTGACAATAAAACAAGAGTTTACTTTCTCTGCCTTCAATTGGTACTGCTGGCTTAGAGTGGTGGGATCAGCATTATGTAGAAGAAAGGTCAAGAAATTTGTACCTTATTCCCAGTTTTGCTATTAATGGCTGTGGAACCATAAGCAAGTCATTTAATCTTCTGTGACCAAATTTTCTCCTGTGTAAATAGCTATCCATATTACTATCTCTTAGGACTGTTTTAATGATTAAATGAGCTAATGTTTGTAAAGCACCTGTACAGTGTCCTCCCATCCCTCACAACAAGCAAGCAAAATGCAAGCAAACAAAAAACATGTGTGATTTCTAGGGTTGTTGGAGTAACTGACCCTATGCCTGTGGGGCCATAAAAAGCTAACTTTAGATAATCAGACATCAATTGAGATTTTGGTCCTTAATGACATTTTAAGCATCTCTGGGGCAGTTGTAGTAGTCAGAAATATGCATAAAGATTTAGATGTGGAAAGGGATTACACTGTCTGCTTTTTATAGTCTTGTAGGGTTTCCCAGAATACCTCTTTTCTTTTTAAGTCTATAGTGAATTAAAACACCAGACTTTTTTTTTTCATTCATTTCTTCTCATATCAGCACCATGATTTTTCTTTGGAGAAACACCAATCAGCTCCTCTTAGCACATGAAAGTTTTAGGAGGGAGGGCTAATCTTCCTTTTAGCTCCAAGGGTGGCACTTTGAGTGGGGCATTAGAGGTGACCCATGTCTGACCAGTAGGAGAATCACATGCCTGTGGCCATGGTGATTGGTCCCGAGATGGGCATACGAACTAAGCGAGGCCAGTCTGAGTCAATAAAACTCATTCTGGACTTCTTTTCAAACTACTAGGAAAGAAACATACTTTTTCTACTGAGGTTCCTGAAAGGATAGGATATTAATGTAACCTTGGAGCTGCCGGCAGCTCTCTTGCTATCATGAGTGAAGACTGCCTGACAGTGGAACCAATCCAGACAAAAACATAGTTAAGAGATGGCTAAAGATTCAGTCCTAAGGATACCATTGATTTCCTGTGGATCCATCTGTTTCTGAAGCCAGAATATGACCAAAATTCTCAGTTACCAGGGCCAACACATTATCATTTTTCCTCTAAACTAGTAAAATTGGTACTATATCACTTGCCACTAAACAATACAAAGATAGTTATTCTCTTGAATTCCAAGTGTTGGAACTGCCAAGCGCATTTAAAATGCTCAGCCCCATTGGCAGCAAATATTCCAAGCTTTTTAGACTGCTCAGCTATACTCTCCATGCCTGTTTCAGTTGAGTGCTTGCTCTCAAGCTCTAACCAGTGAGCAGCGTTGCCCAACTTCTGGTCTCGCCTCTCTGTCTTTCCCTTAAGAATCTGAATATAGCATCTGAGCTCTTTATAACAGAATGGCAAGATTGTTTTGCATAAACACACATGACTTCCTCCGACTCAGTCCCAAATGAGTCCTCTCCATCAGTGCATAGAGATGCCCATGGCATATGGCTCCAACTGCACTATTACATTCACTCCCTACAGAGAATCTCTGGGTCAGCTCCGGGAGACAGTAATTACTCCTTGCATGGAAGTAGCTGTTTATCACTCAGGGGCTTTTGTAATTGATGTTTCTTACACCAGTGTTTCTCTCTTTTTAGAGATGCCTCAGAGAGCTGCAGACTAACTTCTTTAGGTAACATTTGCTTTTTTTGTTGTTGTTTATTTATTTAATTCTTTTAAGCAAATATCATCTTGTGATGAATTTGGTCCATTATCACAAAGACCCTGAATTCATGTCAGACTCATTGCTTTGATAATAATAGATAACCTCTTGAAAAGAGTCACTGGGTATTTTGGAAAAAGGAACCATATTTGATTATTTACAATTATAATACTATCTCCTGAAAGCACAAGTAGGTTTTTAGCATGAATATCAAAAAATTCATATTGTAGGCAAAGCACCTACTTTTTTTGGCTTTGAAGACTCACCTTTTCATCTTTTTAAGCAAAATACCATGATGCTTCAAAATATTAACGCAAGAAAATATCATTTGCTCCCACTGCCTTAGAACACTGCATTTAACATTCCACAGACTTGAGGCTCGTAATAACCGTGCAAGACGAAATTACCAGGGCAACTTCTTAGTTGGCCTAATATGAGTGTAGAAGAGGAAGTTTTAAGCATGTGCCCATCTGATAGAGGACCTTATTTGAAGAACATTATAGCTAAATTGGAGAGAGCATAGGGCAACAGAAATGATAAATGGAATGGAAGGGATTACTGAACAGATGAGAAGAGATTAAGAAAAATGGGGTTGTTTAGTCTTAAAAGAAGATGCGTCTGAGGTGAATTGATTGAGGAATTTGAGCTCGCTAAGGGCCACAATGCAATTAAGTTTGATCCATTGAAGGTGTACCTTTAAGCAGAAACGTATGAAAGGCAAATTAAAGGGTGCTTCTTTTACAGAAAGTGTGGTGATAAGCAAAGAAAGAACTTGTAAGTACTAAGCTAAAATAAAATTGTATTGTCATACTTAAGAAAATATTCGTACTGGCTAATTGAAGACTCATAAGCAAAGGAGAAAGACAATGGGGATAAGCATACAAAGACACAGCATGTTTTTTAGAAGCAAAAAGACCTCGATTTATTATTTTCTACTTATGTTATAAGGAAATTAGGGTATTTGGGTTGAATTCTTATTTATTCACATGCTATCTAATTGACTCTGTGCCTTGGTTTCCTCATTTATTAAAGAGGCAGCAAAGTGAATATTTGCACCGTTTTTTGTGGGTTTTTTAAAGATTTATTTATTTATTATTTGAGATACAGAGAGAGCACTAAGGGGGGGGGGCAGAGGGAGAAGCAGGCTCTGAGCAAGGAGCCCAATGCGGGGACTTGATCCCAGGACCCTAAGATCATGACCTGAGCTGAAGGCAGACGCTTAACTGACTGAGTCAGCCTGGGCTTTGCACTGTTTTATTAGATATAAAATAACTAAATAAAATATATAACTCTACCAGTTAAAATATAAAATATTTATCATATATGTAAATGTTATATTTACCAAAATCTTTTCCCAATGTAAATGTGACCACAGTTTTGAGAAAAAATACACATTGTAGAAAACACTTTGTAAAGAATTCAAATAATTTACTAATCCTCTCTATCATGTTCCCAAACAGCATGATATAGCAACCAAAAGTACTTGAAATAAATGAAAATATTCAATGTAGGTGTGATGGGGGGAAAATTCAGGAACAGAAACGTATTGAGGAAAAAAGGCCAACTCATGTGAACTTAATATGTGTAGATTGCAAACGTTTTTCTAAATTTTCTCTAACCAAATGGAAAAAAAACAACACCCAAACCTGAGAGTTATACAACATAGTAAATTTGGAATAAAAACAGAGAAACCAATATGGCAAAGAACAATTACTCTTGACATTATGGCCAACTGAGTATGTTTTCTGGGTGTTGTTCTAGAGAGTGAGTACCACTCTCATAAAGAACAAGTTCCTCGACAACATGCCTAACAATGTGCACGCAATAATTTTTATGGGACTAATTTATTTTAGCGCTCATCAGTGTAAATTTGGCATAAAACCAAAATCTAATGCAACAAATGCAGTTCTAATGAGTATTGTATAAATTGGTCATAATACCCAGTTATTTTTTGAACTTAAATAATACATTCTATTCATTCATTTAATCAATCATTCTACCAATTCATATTGAGTGTCCCCCATTTTCCAAGACTTAATTAAATCTCTAATACGTATAGAAATAAAATGTAGTTCTAGTCCTTTAGTCACTTCTGCTTCTGAATTTAATGAAATATCTGGTATGGGGCTACATTTCTTGATAGACCAACTATAAAATCTGAATTAAAAAACACAGAAAAAAACACAATTATTTGAAGATAGTGAGAACAACCAAGGCAATCAGGATTTGCAGGGAGATGTTTCTAAGAATCTGAAAAGCTAAATCAAAATTAAGCAGTTTTATAGCACTTAGGAGACAAAAATGAAATTCAGGGCTATAAAGGAAGAGAAGCCTAGGTAAACAGTCCAAGTTTTCTTGAGAGCCTGGAAGAGCTATACCCTGGGAACAAAGGCAAATACTAATAATCAGGCCTTGACTGACTAAGATGACATGATCATATTCAAGCTGCTATCCAGAAGAAAACTAAATTCTATGAAAGATAACATCATCAAAATCGTTACAACTGTTGTTATGCAGTATATAAAATTCAATTAAATAAGTGCTCTAAAACAACCAAGTGACCAAAACCAGAAGAATAAACACAAAACATAGGATAAAAAACCTTGGTTAAAACAGTTATTAGACTTATCCAACAGAAATTTCAAGATAACTAAGATTAATATGTTAAAAAATAGAAAGATGAAAAATATCAAAATTAAATTAAATATATGAGAAGAAATCAAATGAAAATTTTGTGCTAAATAAGAAGTCAGCAGATATTAAGAGATTAATAGATTTTTAATAGAAAATTAAACACAATAGAAGATAAGATTAGAGAATGGGAAAATAGAACAGTAGGAAATATCCAAGTTGAGGCACAGAGAAAAAAAAATGCAAAATACATAAAAAGCATAACAAACCCCTAGAATACAATAAATACGTCTTACATACCTATATCTTGAGTCCCAGAGTAGGGGAGAGAAAGAGAGAGAATGGGGCAAAAATATTTTTTGAGCAGATACTGACATTTTTCAAAGCCAACATTAAGCCACAGATTTTAAGAGTTTAGGGAAACCAGAACAGGATAATTATAAAGATATATCCAGGCACATTATAATATAATTGTTAAAAAAAAAAAAGGTAAGGACAAATAGAAACCTTACAGGCCAAAGAACAAAAGACACGTGATTTTCAAAAAGAAGAGCTATACAGATAAGAAATATAGTTGAATTTTAAATAGAAATGATGAAGCCAGAAGATAATGGAGTGACTTTTAAACTGCTAAAAGAAAATAATTTCCAACCTGGAAGTTAAATGCCACCAAAAACGTGCCCCCAAAATAGAGATAAAGTAAAGGCATTTTAAACTGTATTAATATTCTATTGTGGCTGGCTGGAACAAATAATAAAATTGTTGACACAAACATTATAAATTTATAATCATCTTAGAGCTGTATAGATTGGAAGTCCAACAACATCTCAATGGGCTACAACAAAAGTGTTGGCAGGGCCAATTTTTTTTTTCTAAAGATGCTAGAGAAGAATCTATTCCTTACCTTTTCAAGATTCTAGAGGCCACCTAAATTTCTTGGCTCTGGGCACTCTTGCTCCATTTTCAGAATTAGCAAGAGTGAGCAAGTCTTTCTCACACTGCCATCCTTTTGGTTCCCTGAAGTTGGGAAAGTCTAAAGATGGATTTGATAAGATTGAACTCTCTGGATAATCTATGATGATCTTCTCATTTTAAGGTACATAACCTTAGTCACATTTGCAAAGTCCCTTTTGTCGTGAAAGGCAACATATTGTAACATATTCAAGGTTCTGAGGTTTAGGGTGTGAACACACATGCGGGCCATTATTCTACCTACCACACACACAAAAATTTGAAAATCTATTGTCAGCAGACCTTCACTAAAACAAATACTAAAAGGAGTTCTTCAGGAAGAAGGAAAGTGATTCTAATAATAACTATGATACTACAGAAAGAAACAAAAATCGTCGAAAAGGGTAAATATATGGGTAAGCATAACTGTTTAAAATAATAATATCTTGAGGAATTGAAGTACATATAGAGTCGAGTGATGTGCTGGAGTCAGCTAGCACTGGCTTGCAAGAACTTACTGCTAAATTTCAGTAATCCTGGAAGTTGGTTGTTAAACACATAAAAAAGTAATAAATAATCAAATGCAACACCTCCTATTTTACTACATTTATTTTATCCATGCTGCTGAGATCATTTATGTCTATTGTGTATACATATATATATGATGAAAATAATATATATAATGGTATACATAAGTACATAGTTTTCAAAGATTTATTTAGTTATTTTAGAAAGAGGGAAAGACAGCACACTCGAGTGTGGGGAAGAGCAGAGGCATAGAATTTGCAAGCAGACCCCTGCTGAGCGTGGAGCTGGATGCACGGCTTGATCCCATGACCCATGAGATCATAACCTGAGCTGAAACCAAGAGTCAGACGCCTAACTGACTGAGCTACTCACGTGCCTCTAAATGTACATAAAATGTACATATTTTTCCAACACACATTCCATGATGCTATGTTGTAACTTGGAGTTGGCTGTCATGAGAGAATTTATATCATGAAAATTGGCAAATATTACAGATCAGGGCTTGATTTATTGTTTTTGTTGATTGTCTAAAAAGCAACCTAGAAATGTCAATTATGCAGATTAACTGTTATCAATTTAGTCAAGAAATTACTCATGTCAGTGTGTCAAGCTGATATTTAACTTCATTATCTTCTTTGCATCACACATGTTAATATAACTAAGATATGAGCCCATTTATATCTAAGTATACTTACTTATCAAATTCAACCACACTCTGAGTAAGGATATAAAAGCTTTAAAAAATCCAATGTAAGCATTCAGTGACAATCAATTGGCTATTTGGAATTTATAATAGAGACTATTGTATATTGTATTTTTATTTGTGGACTTGGTGCTACATTTTTTTTTTAGTCAGGAAGAAGTATAGTAAACTAATATATGTGTATATGCATACATTTTCCTCAGATAACCAGTTGCTAAACATTTATTGGTACATAGTGAATTAGGTTCAAAATATAGTAATAGCACAAAAGGTGAAGTTAAGGTGCAATTTCGAGAGGCAGTAAAAGTTATTAATTATAAGGTCAAGAATGCAAGTTGTAATTTCTAGGGTTGCCACTTAAAGAATAGTAAATAACAACTTAATAGAATGGAAGAAGATAACCAAAATAGATACTCCTACCCCAAAAGAGTAAGATATTTCATCTATTTCTATTTCGTACAATTACTGATATATTTGAAATTAAAAGGATCATCTTGTTATTGTTTGTTTGTTTAGTCTAACTAATTTTATCCTTTTTCAAAAATTTTTATTTTCTCTGTGTATCTGGTTAGAGTCTTAACAAAACTGTTAACATTTCTATATGTAGATTTGTAGCCTGACTTTTCAGTACATGTTATATTGCATGCCATTAAATATTCTTTGAAACATCATTTTTAATGGCTACATAAAAACCTCATTATATGTACTATTATTTATCCTCTTTCTTATTGGTTGATATTTTCTTTTTTATGAGCTATTATGGATAATGCTATGAGGAACATCCTTTTCCACACATTTCTTTGGCAAATCCCTGATTATTCCCATAGGGTAAATTTTTAGGAATAGAATAAAAAGGTATGAATTGTTTTAAGCACTTCATACATATTGCTAATTGACTTTCAGAAAGGTTGTGCTAATTTATACTCCCTGTAGAGGTTAAAGGATGTTTCTTTCTCACTATGATTTCTTTAACATTGAATATCACTACTTAAAAATACCTTTGTCAATTTTTAAAATTGAAAATGTAGATCACATTGTCATTTGATTTGAATTTCTTAGATTACTATCAAGCCGAATAGCATTATGAGTTTATCAGCCATTTACATATCTTCCGTGAATTGTTGGTTCATGTCACTTGCCTTAATTTTCCAAACGCCTTTTTCCTTTTTAAAAATGTCCCCGTACTTTCATGATGAGCAATTGATTTATGGAACTGCATATGTCAATATTAATCAATTCATTAAGTATTTACTAAGAATTCCTGACTTTTAGACTTGTTAGGGTTACAAAAAATATAACACCCTAAGGAATCCATAAGGTTAGTGGACAGCTGTTGATTCATCGGATAACCTAATTCAGTTCATGGTAGAGTATATAACTAAGAGTGAAATGCCTATCGTGGACAGTAAGCGTACAACCCAGGAAATACTAGTAATTGGCAAGTAGGGTATGCCTTGAGCCTTGAAGGAAGAATAGTGTGTACATTGAGGGAAGCAAGCTGAAAACAAGTGGAATGAAGACAGAATATATGTGTGTGGGTGCGTAGAAAGAGTGGGATTTGTGGTGTGGTATTTTTAGCAGATGAGTTGATGCCAACATTAATTGAGATAATCGGTGGCAGTAGACATGTGACTTGATTTAGCATCTAATAATTTGTACTCCCTTTCCATTCAAAACTTACTTTAAGACCCTCTATTGGGGTGAAATACAGCAATAATAAAAAGGAAAACAATGACCGCAACAAGAGAAGAAGACAGTGTGCCCACCAGAGTGGGTGCCATCTGCAAGTTATTTTAATGTCGGCACTAAATAAGGAAGTCTGGGGGAGGATCCCTGAAATAGACACCACACACAATAAGACACTCTGGAAATGTATAAATCAAATAAACGATTGGATGTACCTCTTCCAACTATAGAAAGAGAGAATTTTTACAGACTTCTCTTGGGATCACAGTTTTTTTAGACTGCCCAAGCAATTTAACCATTTTCCTCCCAACAATTCCTGTTCTCTTTAAGACAGACAGCAAAATAGTTATAAGTATTCACATTATAAAGAGACTAGTTTTCAAAGGCAATCATTTTGGAGCTTCCTCTTAATTGGTACAGAACTTGCCCTCCGGCTGCCAAAACAATGAAACTGGTCAAAATGGGAGAAGCATTAGAAAACAGGCAGTGTAGGACAGGGGGGTAAACAAATGATGTGAGTGCTATAATTGTCTGAGCTCTCTAAGTGGAAGTGCTTTTCTATACTGTAGTTCAGGGAAGGGCACCTAGCACCCAACTAGCAGAAAGCTATGGTCTCACTGAGTAGAGAAGAAAACATCAGAGGGCCTGTTAAAAAGCTCAATCAAAGGTCTTGCTTCTCCTCTCTCACTTATGGCTTCCCACCTTAGGAAAAAAGCATCTGTTGGGTACTCAATGTTCCGCTCTCCATCATCACCTCTTCTTACTTCCTTTCCCGTGGTTCACTCATCTCAAAGTACCCGAGCTTCCGAATTTCCAAGTTTTTGCTCAAACAAGCCAGGCTCTTTTCCTTATTTTCCTATTTCCTTTTCCTGAAACTCCCTTCATAAGACCCTCCACCTCCCTGCCACCAAATACACATAGTTTTTTTTTCCTTTACTTCATTCAGGTCTCTGTTCAATTCTTACCTATGCAGATAGACCCTCCGTGGCCATCATTTATAACGTACCTTCCTCTAACTCATCATTTTCCGCCATGCTCCTTATGTCATATTATTTGCTTCATAATTGATATTATCTTGGGACATATTATTCCTTTGTTTACTTATTGAGTATCTCCCTTTAGCAATATTGAAGCTTCATGAGTTCAGAGATTTGCCTATTTTCCCCAAGCCCTGCTACATGGTAGGTGCTCAATAAACACGCATAGAATGAATGAATGTCTGAAGAGAGTTCCAGGGAAGGGGGAGCAGCAGGTTTTCCAGAAGGCTTAAGAGAAAGGATTGTATTTAGCTGAAAATGATATGCCCAGAAATATCAGCATGCACAATGATGTGGCGTGAAGCATAAAAAACAATTTCAGATCAGTTTGGCTGCAGCATGGGGGATCCAAAGGGCAGCACCAGAAGACAAGCCAAATCAAGTGGAAGAGATCCTTGAATACCAACGGAGGTTGTATGTTTGCTTGATTTTTTAATATCCCTGGAAATCTACAAGGGTAAGTGACACTGAGGGCCTTTAAGGAGAGGAACAATTTGCTTCATGTAGTATTTCCAGAGGACAACTGGGCATCAGAGAGAAGGAAGCTACCTGAAAGCAAGGTAGCTCCTGAGGGTTGCGTGGGTCCAGCCAATAAACAGGGTGCCGTGAGCACCGGCTCACGGTCATAATAATATTGAACTTCGGTGATCAAAAGGAAAATCACTAAAATAGGACACTTTTTATCTTGACTGTGGCTTGCCAAGCGTCCTCTGTGAATTATCAAAGGGCTATATAAAAAGAAGGTTGAAATATATTATTACCCTTGCAGGATACCTATTATTGTGAATGATTGATTTCTCCGCTCCCTCAGGGGCATTGTGAGCTCAGTACAGGGACCTAATAGAAACTTCTGCAAAAGTGCTCCAAATCCATTTGGCTGAGTCTTTCAAAAGAGAATGATGTAAGCTAGTGACCTTTGTGCATTATTAGAATTAAGAGCCCTTAACATGCAGATTGACCCTCATTTCCAACTTCATTCTCAACAATTAGTGATTGCTTTCATTAGTTATTTTTCTAAGAGGCAGGTCCCATTTTACAGATGGGGAAAGTGAGGCCACAGAAATTAAGCAATGAAGCTTGAAGTCAGGGTTAGTCAGGAACTGGGACATGGCAATTTTTTATTGTCTTAGTCTACAAAGTCATGTTGGCTCAGTTTTCTTATTAACATAGAAATTCTTATGTATGCACTTATACTAGAATGTTGTACACAAAATTTTCAAAAGTGTCATCAACATTTGGACATCTAGTTATCAAATATCAGAATTTTTGTCATTTAAGGGGATGCCTGGGTGGCTCAGTCAGTTAAGCTTCTGAATCTTGATTTTGGCTCAGGTCATGATCTCAGGGTAGTGAAATCAAGCCCTGTGTCGAGTTCTGCTCTGGGTATGGAGCCTCCTTAGGATTCTGTCTCCCCAGCTGCACCCCCCCCCCCCCGCCCCCAGCTCATGCTCTCTTCCTCTCTCTCTCAAAAAAAAAGAAAGAAAGAAAAGAAAAGAAAAAAGACAAAGAAAAAGAAAAAGAAAATAATTTATATCATTTAGGACAATTGCAAGCTGTTAAAAATGATAGCCATTAAGTAATGATAAAAGTCAACTATTTGATGCTTTTAACTTTCCAGACTTCCACATCAATTTCTTTACTATATCCCTATGAGTTTAGGAAAGACAGTCATTCTTATTCCTATTTTATAAACAGGTTAAAAAGACACAGTTTGCCTGACTACTTCTTAAATGTTTAGAAGGCCGTGCACTATACCTCATTCATTCATTCAGTAAGACATTCATTTTTACTTATTCACTTAGAAAATATTTGTGAGTATCAACTATGTGCCAAACATCTAACAGACCCTAGATATACTTTGATAAATAAAATAGACAATCTCAGGCCTTGTAGATCTCACATTTCAGTAGACAGGTAATGAACAAGTAAACAAATGCATATTTACACATTGAATGAGGTGACAAGAGGGAATTAGATATAATATTTAAGAAATATCAGTAAGGGTCCTTCTTCATTAAGAAAATCAAGGAAGACCTCTCTGAGAAGATCATGTTTAAAGTTTAGACTAACATGGAGAAGAAAACAACCTTGCAAAGCACAGGCGAAGGTATTTCCAGGCAGAGGTGGTTATGTATATGAACATTCTGCAGAAGGAAGCACTTAATGTCTCTGGAGCAGCAGATCTTTAGCACAGGGGAGGTTGTAGGCGTGGTCAGGGGCCATATCATTCAGATTCAGGTTATGACAGAATTGACTTCATTCTAAGTAGGATAGGAAACCACTGGAGGTTTTAAGCAGATGAGTGATCAGAACCATGGGTTAAGAAAAAGCATGTTGGCTATAGTAAAGAGGATAGATTGAGGGGTGGGGGGCTTAGAGAGAAGAGTGAAAACACAAAGACATTAAGCTTTCACTGTGTTCTGGGTCAAGAGTGATGGTGGTGCTGATAGTAGAGATGAGCCAGAGTCAAAATATATTTTTAGAAGTAGAACGAATAAGACTTTAAGTGGATTTGATATTGGACAGGGAAAAAGTCATCATGGATGACTTCCAGTCTCTGGCATCAGCAACTGATAGTTGGCAGAGCCCTTTATGATAATGAAAGGGCGGAGCGGGGGGGGGGGAGAATCCAGGATATAGGAGGGAACAAGTATTCAGGTTTGAGCAGACAAGTTTGGGGGTGTCTGGGGGATATCCAAATAGAGAAAACAAGTATGTAGTTGGATATACAGGTCTAAGGCTTGGAGGGGATGCTCTCTTGGTAATATGAATTTGAGAGTCATCTACATAAAGATAGCATTCAATGTCATGGGAATGGAGATCATTTACAATGAAAAAAGAGGGTTGAGAATAAATCCTGGAAATTTTTCAGAATTAGCAAGTGAATATAAGAGGTAAATCCTACTAGGGAAAATCATAACGGAAAGGGGCAGGAGGCAACCAGCAACAAGTGTTTTCATGGAAGTCAGGAGAAGAGTATTTCATTTACTAATCCTTCTTACCCCCGTGGCCCTCCATTCAAAATTCAGCTCCTGGTGTGGGTATCATCTTTTCTAGAATGTCTTTCCTCATAATCTTCTTTGACTACCATGCACCATGCAAATGGCTTATGACTGTGTTACAAGAGCAACTATTAATGTTCGCAATTTATTAAACACTTAAAATGTACCAGCAGCTACACCATGCATTTTACCTGCATTTATTCTCTCTTACGCTGTAATCACATACTCATTAAGTAAAATTGATTACTCTTTTTCCCCCTCAACTTTAGTTGCAGTAGATAATAAGATCTACATTGGGGCACTGTTTAGAAAACAGAAATAAGGAGTCATACTTGGCACAATATCTACGGTGTAGAATTTACGGAGTAAATTCTTTTTTTACACTCTTTACATTTATAATTTACGATTATACATTTACAATGTATAGATTTACCTCCTCTACAAACTACGAACTCTTTAATGCACGAGGTGTTTTTCAGTCATCTTGAATCCCCAATACTATGTACATTGCTAGGTATGTTTTATGTGCACAAAGTTTTATGGAAGTATTAGTCTCTAGTTTATATTTCAAAGGTAGACGTTTCCAATTCTAGATGTGTATTACGTAGCAGTGGGCAACATCCTTGTTTTTTTAGCGTCTTTTAAATTCAGCATTAAAAATCACTATCATTTTAAGCTGGATTACCTGCTTTTAATTACATTTTTAATTCTTGTATTCTGGACAGGAGGAAAGAGGGTAGAGCAATCAATGTCCAGTGTGTTCTGTGATAGATAACTTTATTCCCACCCGGTAAGCTTGTAAGGCATCCTTGGAGCCACAGTTATATCTTGTTTGAACTTTCTATTCAATTTTGAGACAGCCATGATCTATTTCCATTTATGTAAAAGGAATTTCTCCTCTTTATAGAGAGAATGGAAAACTTTAAATTCCCAGTAGATCAATTTATGAAGGAGCATCTTAATAGAGCTCTATCTTGAGAAATAAACATGTGGCGTGTCCTGCTATGCCAAGGCTTATGTCAGTGTTACATATTATATTTTAAATGTACATTTTCAAATCTATGTCATTTTCATCTTATTTACTCTTTGATTCCAGAAAAAAAATTTCCTAGGATAAAAGTTTAAATAACCCACAGGTGTGGAAAAGCAGAAGTCCTCAGGAAAAATTCGAAGTAAAATGATAGTAAAAGTCACAACTGAAAATCTTACCATGCAACAAATATACTAAATGTGGTAAGGATTAAACTAACGAGGACAGGAAGAAGACAGCTTCTGGGAGAGACCATAATGGCGGCACTATGAGCAGCAAGAGTGACAGGGGAGTTCTGTGGTTAGACCATAGAGAAGTCTGTTTTCAGCAGAAGTGCTTGGCTTGGCACCTGTCTTAAGCTCATTGAATCTCACTGGATAGTCTTCATACTAAAAGAGGGTGACAAAGTTAACTAAAAATATTAACAGTTTATTAGTAAGTTTTGTTGAATATGCACCATTTACTTCAGCCATTTTCATAGAGGTTGGGGATGGTTTGAGAGCTTTGATGGGGGTAAGATTTGGGCTTAGACAAACTCATTGGATATACCACAGACACGGAGTGAAGCTCAAGTGTGAGGTGACATTATCTGTTGTGCATACTACTGAGTAATAATAATTATGATAAAGCATAAAGCTTAGTAATTGTAGCTTACAGAGTATCCTTGAAATGGATTTATTTGTGTACCCCTAAAATAATTTAGTGAAATTATACCCATGCTTGTACACTTTTCAGTTGGCAGCAGAAATTTTTTGTTGTATATTTAAATACTTTAAAAGGTTTCATTTCCTATATAGCAGAAATATTAACATTTTAAAATAAAATTGTTAAATAGTGCTTTAATTTTTCTAAGAAAATGTAAATATCATATCTGCTACCATTCATTTAAAATACATGAACAACTTTAAATAATAAAACAACATTCTTTTTGCTCTTCAAGCTGGTATTTTTATCCTATTTCCTCCAAAATTTTTATCCTAATTTAATGTATTTTATGCTTAAAGGACCTTATTAACCGCCTTACCATACATCTCTACAATAAATGATGTATATAAATTAAGATTTAACTTTTACAATGTTTCCTGTAACCATAAGACTGTTAAGTGTTAAAATTACCTTCCACATTAATTTATTATATTTGTCAAAAGTACACCATTGATCAAAACAACATATTATATTTCAAATTTGAGTAATAATTATTAAATATAAAAGTAATATTTTATTGGAAATTCACCTCAATGAGATAAATGACTTTTTTTTTCTTTCATTGGCTCATATATCTTTGGATGGATATTACTTATTGCTAAAATCACATAGTTACTATATAAGTTCTGCTCCTATTTTTGGTTTTTATAGATGTGAGAGCTGAGAAGTCATATTCACATAAATAAGTGGATGGGAATGGAAGGAGCATTGTCACTCAATTCTTTGATCTTCTTCAGAGATATATGACAGAATTCACATAGTCATCTAGGATCATAAATTATTTTTAATCTATTAGCTGACAACTTGATTAGGTCCTCTTTAATTTTGCTGAAAGTAAAGAATTGGAAACCACCTGACTTTCAGAAAAGATTAGTCATTAGTCATTCAGTTTTTCAGCGTCTCCACCAGCGTGTATCCCTTTGTTTGATGTCATAGAAGTTTATACACCTCAGGGCATTTCACCAGAGGTAGGTTCTAGGATTAGTGAGAGTTATGCCTTTCTCTCCTAAAGTAGAAGAAAAGGTTTGTGTTAGAGGAGATGGAAATAAAAAATCTGCATGTAGTCATTAACATTCTCAAGGAGACTAATTTTAGGAAAGAGTACATAAGGAAACTGGGAACTCAGAAACCCTTGGAAAAGTCTACATTGACCACTGGTGGTACATGAAGTGGAAAAATCACAGATTTGAAGCCCCTAGTATAGCCCCTTACTATTAGCCTCATGTCCTAGCAATGTAATAAGGTCATCTTTCATTGATTACTACACACTTTACATGTTCATATATCAGATGGATACTAGTTACCTAGGGTAGACAGTAATAAGTATGTATAGTGGATAGATAGCTAGTAGTAAGTATGCCAAAATAGACCAAATGCTAAAATGTGTGAGTAGGAAGAGATTATATTAGACAGCGAGAAATAAGGTAAGGAAAGTCTGTAAGATTGGTAACTGATATATCTGATACAGTTCCACATCTGGATATCTCCTTAAATAAAAATATGCTAAATAACAATGTATTTTTGTAAAACAAATATTTATTGCAATATTATTTATAATAGAAGAAATTGAAATCAACCTAAATGCTAGTTCATCATATATTGGTTTCATAAACTGGCACAATTCTTCAAGAAACATTTTTCAGACATTATAATTATGCTTGTGGAGATTATGGAGTTATCTCAATAAATGCTTGTTATATTATTTAATTTATACAAATTACTGTGTGTAAGCAAAATTCTGTCAAATACAATATAAACAATGTGAAAAGTAGGCATATGAGGAAAGACTTGAGGAAAATACATAAAAGTAATAATTATCTTGGGTTGATATGTATGTGTTTTTTCTTTTGTCCTCTAAATAGAGGAAATGTGATTATATTGAACATGTGATTATACATTTTCTCTTCGAAGGTATGTATATGTTATATACATATAGTTATTATATATAAATATAAAAGGTTAATGTTTATTTATATAATTGACTACCTATAACATTATATATAAGTATATATCTCATTAGTTCTTTAAAAAGCAATACATGCACATAGTAAAATAGCCAAATAGAAAACTTACAAAATAAAAACATGCATATGTATATATATTAAAGATTTTGTTTATTTATTTGACAGAGAAAGAGACAGTGAAAGAGGGAACACAGCAGGGGCAGTGGGAGACAGAGAAGCAGGCTTCCCGCTGAGCAGGGAACCCGATGTGGCCTGATTCCAGGACCCGGGGATCATGACCTGAGCTGAAGGTGGACGCTTAAGGACTGAGCCACCCAGGCGCCCCTAAAAATATATTTTTAAAAAAATTCAGCCTTCCAGGGTGCCTGGGTGGCTCAGTCAATTAAGTGTCTGACTTGATTTCAGCTCAGGTCATGATCTTGGGTTTATGGGATTGAGCCCAGCATTGGGCACTGTGCTCAGTGCAAAATCTGCTTGTCTCTCTCCTTCTGCTTCTTTCCCGCTCACTCTCGGTCTCTCTCTCTCTCAAAATAGATAAATAAAATCTTAAAAAAATAAAAATAAAACATAACATTCAGCCTTCCAGGACGTAACCACCGTTGACTGCTACTTACATATACCTCTAGACACTTTCTATGCATATACATGCATATCAATGCAAATATATATGCATAAATAAGCACATGGTAATCATGTATTTTTACATAAATAAGAACATATTAACCACATTTGCTTTCATTATTCACTTGCCATCTTCTAAAATCAACATTTCTCTAATTTGCTATGTTTGTGCATTTTCCTTCTGGTCCTTTAGCAGTTGTGTAGGCTCTTTTTAGTATTTCTAAAGATTGCCTTTAAATTTTTATAGATTTCATTTAAATATCTTTTTCTATATTTATCACCTTTATTTTTTATTTTTTTTTAAAGATTTTATTTGTTTATTTGACAGAGATAGAGACAGCCAGCGAGAGGGGGAACACAAGCAGGGGGAGTAGGAGAGGAAGAAGCAGGCTCCCAGCGGAGGAGCCTGATGTGGGCCTTGAGCCCAGAACGCTGGGATCACGCCCTGAGCTGAAGGCAGACGCTTAACGACTGAGCCACCCAGGCGCCCCTACATATATCACCTTTAGATACCATTTTTTTATTTTTTTATCAAAAACATGAGGTAGCTAGTAAATTTCCAACCTCCATCTCCCATGTCTCCTTTCTCCACACTTAGCTTCAAATTTAGTTTGGTTCTATTTCTTTTTTTTTTTTTTTTTAAGATTTTATTTATTTATTCGACAGAGATAGAGACAGCCAGCGAGAGAGGGAACACAAGCAGGGGGAGTGGGAGAGGAAGAAGCAGGCTCATAGCGGAGGAGCCTGATGTGGGGCTTGATCCCATAACACCGGGATCACGCCCTGAGCTGAAGGCAGACGCTTAACCGCTGTGCCACCCAGGCGCCCCTGGTTCTATTTCTATTTTTCTTTTGGTTACTTCATACTCTTAAAATTTTTAAACTTTCATTAATTGATTTATATATTGAATTAATTCCCAATTATTTGAAAAGGGGAAAACAGCACACTTAAACTTCCTAATTTCTCCTTTCACCTTGGAATTTGTATTAGTTATATAGTAATTCTACTTTGCCAAGTTTGATAACATTTATATTGCATTCCCTAATTCCCACAGCTCTTTATTCTTATTTATCCATTTTAATGGATTTATGACCCATTTCTATTTCCACACTTACAGTTCTTCCATTGGTTGGTTTATAAAAGAGTCCATGCCAATTTCTTCCCCACCCCCCACCCCAAGAAGATGTCATGAGTGCAGTATGTCCAGAGTTCTTGAAAGTTGTATAAAACTTTTGGGTCATATTTTCTGAATCCAAGGACCAAGTAGACATGCTCTTCACACATCTCACAATTAGTTTCAAACTTCTTAAACATTTGAAGCCAGCCAGAGTTTTCCACTTTTGAGTAGATGTTGAACATTTTGCCTAGATAACCTCTTTATTGTGTAGTCCTTATTATTTATTCTTTGTTATTTATATATAAAATATCTCCAAAGCAGTGTTTCCCTTTCATTCTTCAGAGTCAAGCCTTCTTTTATTTTTGGAAACTTTTCTTTTATTACATCTTTTAATATTTTTCCATTTTTACTTTTTACTTCATCTGGAACACTAAGCATGTATATGCTATAGTCTTTTGACTGTCTCTCAGAACTATCATTTTCTCTGTAATTCTTTTATTTTTTATTTTCTTTTATTTTTTTAATCGATTCTTTTAAACTATGTTTTCCATTTTATTTTGTTGAATTTTATGAAGTCTATGTCTTTGTCCATGATTGTTTTTGGTAATATCTACTCTTGGGTTTATTGGTTCTAATGTAACTTGAATAACTGACATTGTTTGAAATTTTCTTTTTTTTTTTTTTAAGATTTTATTTATTTATTTGATGGAGAGAGACACAGTCAGAGAGAGAGGGAAGTGGGGGAGTGGGAGAGGAAGAAGCAGGCTCCCAGCAGAGGAGCCCGATGCAGGGCTCGATCCCAGGACTCTGGGATCACACTCTGAGCCGAAAGCAAACGCTTAATGACTGAGCCACCCAGGTGCCCCATTATTTGAAATTTTCTGTCTCATTTCTTTCCAAATGTTGCTATCTTACTTTTCACCTTATCTTTTTTTTTATCACATGCATCTATACTTTGAAGTCTTATTCAGATGACATTTTTTAAATTACGTTGATTTTATTTTTAAATGTGTCTCATTGTTAGTTTTTTTTTTTTTTTTTTTTTATATTGTCCCAGTGTTCTGTATTTGTTAAATTTCTTCTGTTCTTTATCCTCCTGGCTATGTCTTTGTGTCATTTTAAGGTTGGTTACTTTTTAAAAGTCTGGACCATCCTTCCTGAGCAAGTAGTTTGTTAAAGAATAGCATTGTGGGGCGATGGGCTAGGGAAGATGCTTAACAGCAAGCTGCTTGAATGTAGGTCTAGGGACACATACACTATGCCCAGGACCATGCTTTGACTCTGGTCGACAGAAGGTCTGCCAATCCCACAGCAAAACCTCATTTATCATAACTTTTATTTTAGTGGGTTTATTGTTTCTGTTTCATTAACTGCCAAGATCAGCAGATTCAGCTTAGTGATTGCCAACTCTGGTTTTTCATCCGCTTTGCCACAGGAGCAGCTTCTTGCTTCCTGCAAAATTAGCATGCATGTGCTTGTCTTCATTCAGCCCCTTCTCCTCTGTGGCTGTGGTTTCATAAATATCTGATCTAGACTTTCACAGTGCCATCACACGTTTACAAGAAGTCCGTAAATTCACCCTTCGGAATAAGCCATCCAACTATGGAGAACTCTGCTAACTTTCCAAGTTCTGCAGGGGTGTTTAATCTGTTCTCAACATCTCCCCTCAATCTGGTCATATTTCACAATATTTGGCAATGATTATTTATATTTTATGGACTGTCAGGGTAGATATGTTCTATTTTCATTATAGAAGCCATTATCATTCTGTTGTTTGTTTTCTTTGTTGTTTTCTGCTGGTTTTAAAAGATGGGAGTAACATTCTTTTCATTTTGTCCAGTTTAACTGGAAGTCCTTATATTACCTTTAAAAGTGAGAAAGTATATATTCAATGATCAAAATAAGGTAAGAATTGTATTGATACTCAAAGAATAGGTGGAATTTATCATCAAATATGAGGCTATAATTAGTACATATATCAAACTTATAGTTGCAGAATTGCCTACGGCATATTTCAGGAGAAAGAACGTTGTTTGGCTGGAATAAGTATTTTACAGACTAGTGAGAAGTAGGTCTTGAAAGAGAAGATAGCAGAAGATCACTAGGAATATAGAATATGGTGTTAATTTTTTTACTCTACAGAAATTTGGGAACTATTGAAGATCTCCAAGCAGAGAATAAGACAATCATAGCTCTTCTTCAGAAAGATTAGTTTAGCTGTGGTATGACAGATAAATGATTAATTGTGAACAGAGAATTCACTTAGGAGAGTTACTATCAAAGCCTCTGTATTAGTTTTCTATTTTTGCATAACAAATGATGTACCTTACAACAGTTTCTGTGGGTCAGGAGTCTGAGCACAAATTACCTTAGTCCTTTGTTCAGGGTCCTACAAAGCTGCAATCAAGGTGTCACTGGGGCTGGGGACTCATTTGAGATTTGGGCTTCTCTTCCAAGCTCACTCAGCTTTCTGGCAGAACCCATTTTCTAGAACTGTAGAACTCATGACCACTTGTTCCCCAAAGCCAATAAAATAGTTGTTACTTTAAAAGAAGCCTTAAAGGATTTTCCACTGATTAAGTCAGGGCTGTGCAGGATAATCTTCCTTTTTATTAAATGCAATTGATTTGGGGCCTTAATTACACCTGCAAAATTTTTCTACCTTTGCCTCATAATGCAACCTATTCAAGTGGGTGAGATCCATTACCTTTGCCATATATTGTAATTTAATCATGGGCATAACACCAGGGGGTGAAGATCATAGGGCCACCTTTGGACTCTGCTTACCATAGTATTTATAAAAGATATTGGGAAAAATAAGCATAGTGACTTGAAAGAGATATGTGATGACTTGAAAGAGATATGTGAAAGGAATCCGCAGTGTTCTGATTCAAACTGGTGTAGAAATAAATACATAAACACACAATTAAATATAGGGTGGTAAGTGCAAATATAGAGACATGTATAAGGTTTCATGGTAGCTCAGAAGAAGGAGCCTGCAGTTCTTTCTGGAAAGATGAACATCAGAGAGGGCTTTCTAGAAGAGGTGGTTCTTGAAAGATAAGTAAGATTAATAAGATTAACAAATAGAGAACAGATAACGTAAAGTGAGAGGATGATTATGAGCAGATAAACTATATCTTCAACATTTACAATAATATATTTATAATATTTAGATTTTTAATAGACTTTTGCATTTATTTTGATATTTTAAATATTGCATTAAAACATTACATATCTTGATTACTGATTTATTTTTATTTTTATTTTTTGCATCCTCTTAAGTTTCACACCCGAGGGAAATGCCTTACCCTCCTCACTGTCATCCTGGCCCTGAGCATCAAGTAGGGGCACTATCCAGAGAGCTGTGGTTATTTAGGTATTGAGGAAGTATAAGGTGAGAGTGGAAGAATTGCAGGAAGGAAAGCTAGAAAAACCGGCTGGGGTAAGATCATGAAAAGTCTTGATTTGTTCTCTAACAAAATGTCCAAGGACTTGACTCTGAGGATCACAAGGAAAAGTCATGGTTTTAAACTGGAGAGTGATCAGATGAGCCTGCCATTTGGAAAGATTATACTGGGAGAAATATGGACGCTAGTTCGGAGGGGTGTGCTGTTCTCTGTTAAAGGAGAACAATTAGGAGGCTACTGTAGTGGTCCCACGAGGTAAGTCATCATACTTATGTTACCCATAGTATTTGGCTCACTGAAAAGTATTTTAATTTGGGATTCACAGGCAGAAACCGAAAATTTCTTTTTGGAGAACATGTTAGATGGCTTTTTTGACTCTCTAAATGGTAGACCTTTTGCTTAATGTGATTTTTTTATGGCAATCACATTTATGGCTCAAGCATTTCTGTAACTATATGCAGCTTATTTCACCTGAGAAATGTTTTTGATAAGATAAAATGTTCTGATATGTGATGCCGGGATTGAGTCTGAGACTACAGTTTTTATTGCATTTATATGCAGTGATGTTAGGTTAGGAGTAAGGCAAATGAATTCTCACCATACAAAATTGAATAACCCAGCTTTATAATTGCTTCAGGATAGCCGATTGCCTATTTTGTCTCTGTTCAAAGTACCCAAAGGAAATCTTCCTAGGGCCATTGAAAATATCAGAGTCTGCAGATGGAGATCATAACTATAGAGTATTGCCTGTATATTTAATATACAACTAGTGAAAACTGATTTAAGGGAGGGAGCCAGGATTACAATTGGATGCTTGATTGGAGGGGCTGCTATAACCAAGAGGCCAATCTATAAAGGACTATTTTACATAGTAAAGAAGCGGCATATTAAAAAAGTATTTACTGCCTTGAAAAATTCTAAATACACACAACATAAATGCTGACAGAATATATGGCCTTTTATATGTCCATGTTATTTAATATATCTAATACTAGCCCTAACCCCCACCTCCATCTTTTGGAATTTTCTTTCTTGCAACCTATGTAAATACATCAGCCCCAGACTGCTTTCTTGTCTGATAGAAATAGAAGACTCCATGAAGCTTCATTTATATATTGGAGTATTTATTTTCAATTAGAACAAAACTTAAAATTTTTAGAGTTTCTTGTCATATAGAATGACCATCAGTTAATTGGAATATATCATGATTGATTCTTGAAATTAGGGAGAGAGTTCTTAATTTTAGGTTTAGTTGGAAACTTTTGGAAACAAAAGTGAATCCCAAAAATCAAACCAAAAATTGTTACATTTCCTTGGCGCTTGTAGTATACATTGATGAGTTAATGTGCTGTGAAGCTTCGTGAATGCTCTGAACATGCAAGTAGTACAGTTCCAAGACAAAATTGCTCAAAGATTCAACCCAAGAGCAAGCAGGAGATGCTTCCATTATTGGCACATTCCAGCAATTCCAAAAATGTCTTCCAGACTCCAGAATATACTCAATACTTAAAATCCTACTACACATGACACAGTCTTTTATGACCCAATAGAATTTGAAAAACAAGGTTTAAAATGCAAACCTTGCTACCAGAGTATCTAATTTTAATTAGATTTTTATTAAAGTAAAAGTTACTGATGGCTGAGCTTTACCCAGGAGACCCCTGTGATAAGAGTCCTGATATCCTAAATCGGTCAATACCTTTTGGAAGGAAGGGTAGGGAATAGAAAAGGAGACACAGTGGCCACCGTCCCATTTTACCTTTACCCTCTTTACTTAACAACAACCACAAAATCTAAATTTCAACTGGCAGTGAAATAAGTTGAAATAAGCTGAAAACATCAAACAATACAGAAGTGTATAAAATAAAGTTCAATGTTTATCCCTCTACTGTGGATCTCCAGCTCTCTAGACCTATCTCCAGAAGCAATCATTGTTGGGAAATTTTTAAATGTATTTCTCGAGAAATATTCTCTCTCTCTCTCCATATATATACATGTATGTGTACATGTATATATATATATATATATATATATATGTATATGTGTGTTGCTTGTGTGCATGTTTATGCTTCTCAGTTACACAAAAAGGAATAGACGGTGCCTTACTTCTAATAAAATATCTTCAAGATCACTTCTTGTCAGCAGATACAGAACTCACTCATTCCTTTTAGTACCTTCAGAGCCAGGGTCTCTCGCTCTTGGCACTCTGGATATTTGAGGTCAGAGGATTCTTTGCTTCAGATGGCAGTCATGTGCATTCTAAGATGTTTAGCAGCATCCCTGGCCCACCAGATAACAGCAGCTTCCCCCCAGTTATGAAAACCAAAAATACCTCTGGAAATTACCAAATGTTCCCTGGGGTCCAAAATCACCCTTGGTTGAGAAATGTTGCTTTAGAGAGTCCTATTGTATAAATATGTATTCCCTTTTGATAAATACTTAGGTAGTTCTCAATTTTTGAAGTCACACACACACAGACACACACACACACACACACATAAAGGCTGCACCAAGTGTTCAAATCTATGTGTCTCTGAATAAATGTATATGCCTATCTGTAGGAGAAATTCCTGGATGAATTCTTAGACCAAAGAGAATGTGTACTTCACATTTATATAGAATTGCTGAATTGCCCTTCTTTTATACCATTTTGCCTTAGAACAGCTCTTTCAGAATCTCTTGCTGATCTCTGAGAGGGAAGGAAAACCCTCAATAACCGTTTAAATCATATATTAAAAAGCTCTAAAGGCAATGATAGCAGCAGTTGTCATTTGCATTGACCAAGGCTATCCTGGAGGAGGTGATATGTCAACTTTTAGATTTCAGGGCCACAGGAGAGTGAGAGAGGAGGAAAGGCATTAAAGTAGGAGGAAGGGGATGAGAAAGCAAACATTTATTGCATGTCTTCTATGTCCAGTGCTGTGATATGTACATTACATATGTTACTTCCAAAGTGTTAGGAATAATCATTATGGCCCCTGCAGGGATTGGCTTGGGTCTTTGGGCATGAACCCAAACGAAGTGAGCAGGCTTAAGGACTAAACACTGCCAACATCATTGCAGGTGCCATTTCCCTTGTGCAAAGGTATGAGCCACCTCCTCAACAGCCTGAAGCTATCTATATTCAGTTTCATAGCTGATGCGTTTCATTGAAATACCCCATTCCTCCAGTCCAGCCAAGTCCTGTAATAGATGCTTATGTCCTATTTTAGTTCCCAATTCACAAAGCGGTGGCTAGAAGGTAGAATTGGCCCACGGACCTGGTTTGTTCAACCCCTACAATGTTCTAAAAAATTGAGTCAACATTTAAAAACAAGCACTGTTATACAAAATCTTGAGTTCTGCTTTCTTTTTTGGGAGATCTCTAACAGTGGGCAGGCATTCACCCTCGACAACAATTGGCATGAGCTGAGTGAGTGACAGATGCCCCTTAAGACAGGGCATATGCTCTCCAAATTATCCTAGTCTCTGCCACTCCGTAATGCTCCTTGATATAGAAGTGTAAGCTCAGTTTCTATTGACATAGTAGTCCTGATGTTTATCTTCCATTTGAGAAAGAGCCTTGCTGTAAACATTCTTTAAATCATAGGGAAAACACGGTTAGAAGAGATCTACACACGGACATGGAAAATAGGAAAGAAAATAAGCCTAGTTCATAGGTTCTTAAATCTGCATATTAGAATCACCTGAAAAGTCTTTTTAAAATGATAAATGTCTGAGTCTTTCTTCCTCACCTGCACTAATTTGAGAAGGCATCAGTAGTTTTGAAATGTCTCCTGGTGATACTAATGTAGAGAAAAAAATTGACACCCCCAAGTCCTAATCTAGCTCACTATTTGTATACTGTCACCTATAAGTATTCCAGCTTTGGATTCTCTGCCCCAAGCCAACCACTTTAGCCATATGGCTTATATAATTGCCACTTAAGTTTAGTTCAGTCCAGTAAAGTTTATTTTCAAAGCAAAGCACACTGCAGGACAAGATAGACGGTAAATAAACTTTGTATTTTCTTTCCTTGAGTTTAGGTCATTGCTCCTCTTTTCCCCCACTTTATCTGACCAACTCAGTCCAGCTTATCTTCAGTGTTCCATATCTATTCCTCTTATTCTGTCCATTTTTTCCCCTCATTAACAATTCCAATCTTCAGATGAAGAAGATAGATCTCAGAGAGCACAATCAATTTAGCAAAGATCATCCTTCTAGTAAGGGGCAGACCAGAGACAAAACCCAAATCTTTCTGATGGCAAAAGTCCATGTTCTTTCCACCATACCAATGTGTTCCACAGAATTCTTAACTCTTTTCTTATTTTTGAACATTCTTTAATTGGAAATAAAATCTTTTATTTCTCAATGAGAGAGACAGCTTTGGAGAAAATGCCTCCAGACGGGGTAAAGTAATAAAACTACACTGATATATAAATGACTAATTGCAGATCCTTTCATAGGAATGGATTGGACTTAAATATCACAACATTACTTTTAGCTGGTTATAGGAGTTTTACATACTCATTGGAAAAAATTTAGAAAATAGGTAAAAAATAAGAGGAAGACATTCACTAGAGAATTACGACTCCTGAAAACCACTTTAATATTACGATATGGTTTCTTCTATTTTTTTCTTATCCATTTATCTCAAAATTGAGATCATATGATTTTCTTTCCCAATTCATCACTTAGTATTACTATTTCACCTATTCATTGAAAATTCTTTGGAAGATTTTTAATGCCACAAAATACTCTGTTGTGAAGAAACCTCTAAAATTTATTTAACCAGTTTTAGTAGAGGATGCTGGAGATAAATTTTGAAAGATGTGGGGATATTTTACAAATGGACAAGGGAACAGAAGGGCTTATATGTCAGCCCTGTATCAATATTCACTGACCTGGTTTGCTTTCCAAGAACCACAGCTGTAGCTGCTCTATGCTCATGGTTGACTATTTGATTTGGATTTGAACTGAATCTTTGGGGAGTTTAGATTATGCCAGCCTTTCAAGGGAGGGAGATCAAACTTAGAATTGAGAAAAAAAGGAGGAAACAGAGTCAAAGGGGATTATTTTATTAAATTGGACATACATAAGTGCTTTTCCTTACCTTTGAAAACAGCTATAAGAGAACAGTCCGTGTTTAATAAAGGGGCACACCTTGAAAGATAGAAGATGAATCTGGCATTTTAACACCCTACTTCTTGAACTAGCATTTATCACTAATTAATTATGAGATTCTAAACTGTAACATTTAAACATTATTCATTGAACATATATACTGTGTCAAGTACTAGACATTAAAGATACAACAATGGGCAAGAGAGACACATGATTCACCATCTGGTTGATTTGGAAGACAAAATAATATTTGTAACTCTACTTTCTCATTTATGAAATAAGGGAATCTCTATAGCTCCTTTCAGTGACAAACTATTATTCTTCTCACTTCACTCACTAATGTAAGAAACATTTATTAGTTAATGACTGTGTTGTGAGCACTTTACTAGTTGTTGCTGATGCAAAGTTGCCTGCTTTTAACAAACTCACTCTACAGTCACAGTAGGTAATAGAAACATAATTTAGAATGAAGTGCAATGGCCTGTCTTATGGAAGTATGCACTGGGTGATTAGGGTCATATAGAGGAACCATCTATTTTTCTGAGAGGAAATGGGAAGTCTGGAATAGGGTAGAAGAGAAGACAATGAGTTGTCACAACACAGAAACAGAAGCTTTCCACACAGAGACTCTGAGAAGGGGCCTGTCACACCATGCGCAGGAGTGTGAGAGAATATTCTATACTCACGAAATAATTGGAATATGGTATGTTTATTAGTTTATCCATTCCATAAACATTTATCACACACCTGTAGTGCTAGGCAGGGCACTAAGCTCTGGGAATGAAACAGAGATCAGTAGAAGTACGGGTCCTGACTTCAGAGGGCTTTAAGTTGGTTGGTAGAGTCACACGCTAGACAAATAATCACACAGGTCAACATATAATTACGAGTAGTCACAAGGGCTATGAAGGAAAATTCTGAGTCACCCCAGTAGAATTAAGAAGTTTAAGAATCATTTCAGGGGGAGGGGAGGGATAGGGTACAAAACATTCGGTGGTAGATATAATACATTTGAAATAGCTCTCCAAGAAGGTTGGAAGTGGTGATTTAGTGGGATTTATAATGTCATATAGCTAAAGTGACTGGCACAAGGTAAGTATGACACAGGGCTAAGCCAAGTCAAACAAGCCAAAGGGTACCTGTTGCCATGATAGATGTTTACTGAGGTCTTTCATCACATTCAACGTTTACTAGTGTGGTTTGTAAGTCCTATATTATCTGGCCTGTACCTAGTTCCCAGGTTTTGTCTTTTACTATGTTTCTCCTCCTAATTGGATCTCTAAGATTTTCTACCAGTTACTTCTTTTTGAGGCACTTCCCCCATTTCCACAGTTACTGTGGTAGCCTCATCATACAAGCAAGTCCTGGTGATTGGTTTTAGGGAGTCACATAATCCAAGGTAGGCCAATCAGAATACTCCTTGCTTTAGACCATATGGGTCAACGGGTTTTTCCAATACATTTCATCTTGAATCATTTTTGTTTATTCAAAATTGCAAAGGATACGTGGTAACCCACACCACGAGTTATGCAAAGTGCTAGTAATATCAATTTGTTTACGAACAACTTGAGCAGAGAAATAGTACAAGATCTCCTGAGCCTTCATAGAAAGTGCCTGGGCTGCGTCTGGAATAACCAGTAGTGTACACATGGGACAAAAATGTCCAGGAGAAAGATACCACCCACCTTCACACCACATTGCATATTTATAGATTAGCCTAAAGGAGAGTAGAAAAAAAATCTCATATCTGTAATTAACAAAGAATCTAGCAGGGGATCCCTGGACCCAGGAGTTGAGACAGGAAGTGTGACTACCATGGGTCAGGTCCACACTCTGACATCCCTGGGAATAACCTTGAGCAACTTCTTCATGCCAGGATTACCAATACCAAAGGCCTTGGCATATTTCTATGCACTAGCTAAGTCAAAGAAAGATCCCTCATCACTAACTTAACCAAAAGAGACACTGGTGTATTCAAAGCACTTCAAAGCAACACAAGACATAAAAGACTCAGGAATTTTGGTAATTCAAACAATAGTGATTTGCATAGCACATACAAAATCCCATTGATGGAGATTCTCTCTCCTGGGGCTTTAGGGGTTCACTAGATGGAGTGGAAGTCCTAGGAGGAAACAAAAACTTCTTATAAACCCTGCATGTAGAAGATTTCTCTAAGAAGGCTATTCCTTCAGACATTGTGTGAGGAGGACACATGCCTGACTATCCTAAATACAGATCAGAGAGGGGATAGATGTCATAGCCAAACCACCTCGACACTTCCTAAAAAGCGGGATTTACATTTTTAATCCTGTCTTAAACTTCCTGCTTCTACAAGGGGGTTTTGAATTGTTACTCCATGAATACATGAAATGCTGATTTGGAGGGGATGATGAGGAGAGACGCTTACAAGCATAATGCAGAAAAACTCAAAATAAGTGTGTGGTTAAATAGGTTGAGTAAACATGTGTTAAACATTAGCAGGACTTTTCAGAGCCTTGAATGACTAAATTTATGTTGTGAATCTCCAAAGAGATAAAACTATAATCATGATTTCTAAAATGTACTTAATCAGGAAACCTTTTATTTGTCTACCCAGATTCTTGAAGGACTCATTCTCATACTACAACTAATAATAATTCCGTATTTCATATAGGCCAGGAAGTGCAGTAATTGGTTATACACAAATTATTTAACACTGATGACAAGTCTAAGATGCAGAATCTATTACTCTTCTCATGTTGGAGAGGGGAAGACTGAGGCGCTGCCTATTTAGCATCCTTCCCAAAACACACTGCTTGTGCCCGGAAATGCTTTGAATCGAACCAAGGCAGTCTGATTCTGGAACTTGTGTGGTAAACCACCTCATCTTGCCACCCATAGTTCCTTAGAATAGCATGGAAAAAAACCTGGCATAGAATATAGAACTCTAACAATGCTTGCTTTCTATATGAATTGGTCTTTTATTACCTGGAGCTATGTTGTTTTGGAACACGTGATTTCCTTAGAAACACACAGGTTTAATAGAATTTGTGACAATGAGTCATGTTTTAGATGAATCCACCAATATTTCTTCAAGGGAATTTATCCAACACTTTATTTTTAAAAGACAACATCATAGAAAACCTTCGCTGTGCTCTTCTGTTGTCCCTCACCTTGAAGTGGGTGGGTTTGTAATTAATTTCCTTAGAAAATGAATCTTTGGGAACTATACACACCCACACTACAACACAAAATTAAGAATACACTTTGATTCTTCCAAAGCTCTCTATCCCTTTTAGATCGCTCTCTAGGCAGGGCAAGCTTTATCCTGAAGTTCAGGAACTCTGGGTGTTATTGGAATAAAAGCACATTGAATCTTAAAAAAAGAAAGAAAGAAAGAAAGAAAAAGAAAAAGGAAAGAAGAAAGAAAGAAAGAAAGAAAGAAAGAAAGAAAGAAAGAAAGAAAGAAAGAAAGAAAGAAAGAAAGAAAGAAAGAAAGAAAGAAAGAAAGAAAGAAAGAAAGAAAAAGGAAAGAAAGAAAGAAAAGAAAAAAGCCTATCATTGACATTTTCCTGATTCTATATTAAAATCCCTGGCATGTTGATAGTTACAAGCTTCCTGACTTAGTAGGCACATAGTTCTGGGAGACCAAGGTTCCCATGGTCTAGTGATAACTAGTGGGGATTACTTGGTTCGTCTATCTGTCCCTTGTGATATTTTTAATTGTATGGCACTGTAACCGTTGGTGTAACTCATCCTGAGCTCTGAGGAAAGTAGTGGGAAAAAAAATTTAGGGGAGAGAATCTTGTTGCAAATGTCCTTGATGCATAACATGCTGAGGGAGATATAATGGGGTGAGGTTCAGATTTCTCTTCATTCTCCTGCTATATTGCACTCCAGTTTTGGTATCGGTAAAATCCTGAGAAGTAGATGTGATTCTGTTAAACTATAAGAAAAAAGCTAATTTGCCACTGCATTGCCAGGTGAGGAAAGGGCGTAATTTCAGCCAGGTACTTTCTGCTGACAGCAACATTGGATTCCACACACATAAACACAGCAGGGGCTTCTGTAGTTTATGTTATGGTGCTGGGCTTGTGTGAAAGTCGGTATGTACTTAGATGAGCTTTTTCTGGGCACCCCATATGCAAACTTCCAAAATATATTGACACCCTTTGCCTTAGAGATAGCTTTATATTTTACAAAGCAATTTTATATAGCATGACTTCGTTCATTCTTTACAACACTGCGATGATTGTTATTTCTCTATTTTGTGAAAGAGGAAAGAGGTGTGGAGAGGTTAAATGACTTGCCCCAACTCCCACTGTTAATAAATGGACAAGCTGGCTGTCAGGTCCCTTCTGGCCTTCTTTTTACTGTATCTTTCATTAGCCCTGTGAGGCTCACAACATTCAGAGAAGTACAAAACAAGGAAGCATAGCTAAAACTAACAGAGATTCATTTTGACTATTAAGTTATCAAACAGTATTTTTTTAATTATAATATTTAAATCTGAAGATAATGAGGGACACCTGGGTGGCTCAGTCAGTTAAGTGTCCGACTCTTGGTTTTGGCTCGGGTCATGATCTCAAGGTCATGAGATCCAGCCCATCAGTTGGCTCACACTCAGTGCAGAATCTGCTTGAGATTCTCTCCCTCTGCCCCTCCCCCTGCTTACTCGTGCTCTCGCGTGCTCTCTCTCTAAAATAATAAAAATAAATAAATAAAATCTTTAAAAAAAGAAATCTAAAGATAATGAGATTTGCTATCCTCATACCCACCTAGCAGATTGGAAATCAAATAAAGTTTGCATTTGGTAGAGTTTGAAATGCTTTAGATCTTTTTATCTAATAATTCTACTACAAGTAATTCATGTTTAAGTTAAAATGGAAAAAAAAAAGCTTTATGTACCAAGTTGTTTGTTGACATTTATTTTTAATGATGATAAACAAAATAAACATTTCCCAAAGAGAATAGTGACTTCATGGAATATTATGCAGCCATTAAAATAATGTTACAAGATGCTTTGAATGACGTGGGAAATTCTTGTTATGAAGATAAGGAGAAAAGAAGAATATATATACGTATTTGGCAAATGTACACACAAACGAAACAAAGAAATAACTGGAATCATGTCAGTAATTGGAATGATGGAATTGTAAATGATAATATACTCTTTTTTGATGTTGTTTTTATTCATTTTGAAGCTCTTCTAAAATGACCATTGTATTCTTTATAATGTAGACCCAAATTGTTTTAAAGAGTTAAAAAAAATGCACTTCTCAAAACCGGAATAAAGTATTTGGTGCACTAATTTGATATTTTGGCTGGTGCATTTTCCCAAAGCCAGCGAACCTGGCTGTGTTCAACATGTGGGTGATGCTAGCTCATCTCTACTGGTCCTTTCTGGGGTGCCTGGGTGGCTCAGTCGTTAAGCGTCTGCCTTCAGCTCAGGGCATGATCCCGGCATTCTGGGATCCAGCCCCGCATCAGGCTCCTCCACTGGGAGCCTGCTTCTTCCTCTCCCACTCCCCCTGCTTGTGTTCCCTCTCTCACTGGCTGTCTCTCTCTCTGTCAAGTAAATAAATAGAATCAATCAATCAATCAATCAATCAATAAAGGTCCTTTCTGCATCCATCTCCTGTAACTATCAGACTAGAATGACCATTTGCCATCTTTGGGCTGACCACATTCAATCGTTCCTTACTAAGAGTACCCTGTTGTCCTTTTGGGGCAGTTCCTCATTGTGTATACTCTGGGTGTGAGGTACAGCTACCTTTCCATTTCTTCTCTTCCTCTATGCTACTCATTCCCTGAGGCTTTGAATCTTGACCTAGTGGCTCTAGAGCATAATGTTAGGTAGAGATCGTTTAATTTCTATCTGGCTAAAAATTTTCTGCTATGAGATGACTGCCATGCTTCCTCCTAATACTTTGGAGCTCTTTTGATGCTTGTTCCTTTGTAAGCCTAGTTCGCCAGCCTCCCATGAGTTCTGTGACTTCCTTCTTATCTTTCCAGTAAATTCCCTTCTATTATATTTACCCAGAATCAGTTTCCATTGCTGTCAACCCAGAAGGATGAATAATACACACACCGACAACCATTCGGCATTGTAAGTATCAGCAAATACTTTTCTTCGGGTCCATCAAAGTTAGCAAGGAAGCATTTTGTATATCTAACTAAAATTAAAAGTAAAGTCTACTTGCCATAACATAATACCTCAACCAGAAGGATCTTATGAAAACATCAAAGGCCCTGCCATATCAATTCAAAGCCTTAAAAGTGTTTTCACATAATAAACACATTTTAGGCTCCAGTAGGACCTGAGAATTCATTCTCATAGTAGCCACACATGAGCGGACTCAGAGAGATCAACTAGTATTTTCCAATTTGCAGCAGAAGACTGTAGTACATTGCAGGATCTCTGACTATCTGATGCTCCTGAATTTTCACAGCATCTTAGACACAGGAATTTTTTATTTATTTATTTTTTTTGTTATTACTCTGGCTTTTCTTCAAGACTTTTGTTGAGAAGGACATAGACTTTGGCCAGTTTAAGCTACTCTCAGTATTCTGGAGATAACCCACTAATGCTCCAATTTCTTTGTAATTAAAATCTTTCTGAAGTGGTGCATTGGATTTGTAATAACTCTCTCATGACAGCAGAGCCTAGCAGAAGACCCAAGACATCAGCCTGTTTCCTGTAGTCTTTTACATAATAACATTCCCCACCATAGACACTCAGATTCTTAAAGCAGCTTTACCTCAAGGAAGCAAGCATTCTCTTATGCATCCAGAAACCAAAGCAGCTTTTAAAGCAGGAAGCTGACATAACTGGCTTTGAGTTCCTTCCTAAAGAGATATTTTGTCAGCTTTGGCTCTATTTACTTAGCTAGTGGGTTAACCAGGAAAACAAGTTTGACTTGCAAATATATTTTTTTTCAAAAGAACACAAACAAAGCTACCATCCCTTCAAAAACAACAGTGGGGCAAGAGGCTCCTGGTTGTGTGCCTGCAGGGAGAGTTTGCATTTGCTTTTCCTTGTATCGACTATTAGCTCATCTCCCCCTTTCTGTCCCCCTCCCCTCCCAGTTTACCTGGGGCGAGAACTGCGGGAGCTGAAGAGGTTGTAAATGGAGGATGATGCAGCAGTTTCAAGACTCCCCCAAACCAGGAGCCTCTGCTTCCTTTTTAGAGCACAAGGAATGGCCCTGGTCTTGCCACTAATAATTTTGTCTAGTCCTAGGGACAAAACCTCCCTCAGGCTTCCCAGCCATGCCAGTTCTCTCCTCCAAAGCAGGGACAGTGTCTTCTCACCCCCGTATATCCACTGACGACTTTATTACTGAACTTCAGTGGTCATGCTATGAGTTCAACCTGCCTCTCTCCACATCCCTTTGCCCTCAGCTGGTTATGACTATTTCAGGCAGATGATTCTCTTCCTTGCCCAGTTCTCCTGGGTTCTTTTTCAGAGACACCCCTTTGTTTGGGAGGCCCTTCTGGTTCTAATCACCACTAAAGTAACACCTCCCTCACTCCCCCTGATGCTCCTGAATTTTCACAGTATCTTAGACACAATTGTCTCTTCTTTAGGTGCAATTTTGCATCAATTCTTTATTTTTTCTATCCTTACTATGGAACAGGTATTATAAGCACTGAAACGTAGCAGTGATAAAGTCACACATGGTCCCCATTCTCAGAGCTTACCGTCTACTAGAGAAACAGAAAATTAATTACAGTGCACATGATAAGAGGCAGGGGTGAACCCAGGTGCTCTGGGGAAAATGACAGGGCCCCTAACCTACAGCGCTGGGCTTGGTGCTGTCTTCCTCCTTGATAAAGTAAGAGTAAATGAGCAGGGAGATTAAGTAGGAGTCAGCTAGGTGAAGTAGGAGAGTTTACAAGCCAAGAAAATAGAATTTTCTCATTATTTTTATCAATTGTGTAGTTAATTCATACACATTGTGAACTTTTTGGAAAAACAAAAAGACAAAGAAGGAAAAAACCAATTGCCTTAAGTAATTTGCCATCCAAGTATCACTGACCATTATTAACATCATAATACTTTTTCTTTTCATCTTGGGGATTTGTGGTAGGGGATGAGAAAGTAATGTAGAGATGAGCTAGATTTTGTATTTTTCAGATTATTTATTGTATGTACAATTTTGAATACTGCTTTTTTTTCCACTTAAAATTGCACTATAAGCTTTGTTTCACTCCATTAAAGCTTTCAAAAATATCATTTCAATGGCTCATTTAGTCTTTCTACATGAGTCCTTCCTGGCTCCTCTCATTCCTGTGGTCACACCAGTAATCTTTCTTGTTCAGGCCTCCAAATCAGACTTGCCTTTCTAGCACTTCTTTGGAATTGATAATATGGTCACATTTGTAATCTCCATCATTTGTGTGAATTTAGAGCAGCCCAGTGCCCCCAGAGAGTTAGATAGAATGTGCCAAAATAGGGAGCATTCCAGGCATCATCTTTCACTACCTTTCTGTGTGTGGCCTGTAAATGTTCCTGACTAATCTATCAATTGATGTTCCTTTAAAACATACACAAGAATCAAAAGCTAACAAACCTTGGTTGAATCCGCTCTGAACCTTATTTGACTCCTTTCATTGGGCAACATCTAAGTGCCTCACACTGTGAGTTATTGATTTTGCTAGTCATCATGTGTCCTGGAACTTTTTCTTTCTTCAGGGTTGGGGTAAGGGTTAGGACACCATGTGCCAATTTTGATAATGCTTCCCTTTTTGCTGAAATAGTTAATTTATTGGCAGCTGCTCCACAAGTCTATGAATAGAAATTATCATCATCGTATCTATATTCCCTAATATCATTACCATTATCACCAGTGTCAAATCATTATTGTCATTGAAACCATCACAGTGGCTTCCTTGTGCTTAGTTAGTCATTGTGCTTAGTGCATTACTCATATTATTTTATTGACATTTCAAAATAACCATCTGAGATAATTATAATTTGCATCCCTACTTCTAGGAAATTAAGTAAAAAAAAATGGTTGCGTCCATGATTGAGCCATATTTATTTGATTTCAGAGTGTGTGATCTTAGGAGAGAAGGAGTATAAGAGTGTGTGTGTGTGTGTGTGTGTGTGTGTGTGTGAGTGTTTGAGAGAGAGAGAAGGAAGAGAGGAGAAAACTGGGAGAAGCAAAGATCAGAAAGAGAAAGATCAGAGAATATCTTCACTTTAGGGAGATTTGAGATAGTGCATTAGATTTTATGTTTCTTATTTTAAAAAGGACAGTAGGCAAAAGACCAATGTGTGCATTGGCACTGAGAACCCAATGAAGCCTATGGAAAAGGAAGATGTTGCTCATTTGCGGTCATGAATTCTATTTCGCCACAAATACCACTATCATACTGGTTGCTTTTCTTTTCTGTTCTACATGCAGGTCTTTCTTTTTTTTTTTTTTTAAGATTTTATTTATTTATTCGACAGAGATAGAGACAGCCAGCGAGAGAGGGAACACAAGCAGGGGGAGTGGGAGAGGAAGAAGGAGGCTCATAGCCGAGGAGCCTGATGTGGGGCTCGATCCTGTAACGCCGGGATCACGCCCTGAGCCGAAGGCAGACGCTTAACCGCTGTGCCACCCAAGCGCCCCTACATGCAGGTCTTTCTGATCTTTTTCCTTCTGGCCTCATTTAGTCCTGGAGTCAAAGAGAAGTCCAAGATGCTGCTTTTAGGCTTGGATAAGTGATAATATGACCTATTTGTAAACGGGCTTCTTGAGGGTATATTCACATACTTTTATTTCTGTTTACTTTTCTGTTTCTCTTCTTTATTTGCTCTTTCCTCCACTTTTATCCTGGCAACAAATATGGCACAGAAAATATACAGATATTTTATATTAATGATATTTTTAATTTTATGTATATTACCATATTTTGACATCTTAAAATGCCTTTCTGCTGGGAAGAAACTGCCCCTCCTCGAGCTAGCCAATTCTTGGAACAACTTTCTTTAGTTATTTTAACTAGGATTTTTTTGGGGCATAGGGGGAGAGAGAGGTTGAGAGAGAGAGAGCATGTGTGAGCAGGGTGTGGAGAAGGAAGGGGCAGAGGGAGAGGGAGAGAGAGAATCTCCACACTGGTTGTGGAGCCCCACGTGGGGCTCAATTTCATGATCCTGAGATCATGACCTGAGCCGAAATCAAGAGTCAATGCTTAACCGACTGAGCCACCCAGGTGCCCCTCACTAGGTTTTCGGAGGGTCTTGCTACTGCTTTCCAATAAATCAACCTAATTGGAGGAGGGCAGTGTGGGGTAGAAGGAGGTGTGTGAGGGAGACTGAAAGGGAGAACAATCAGAAAAAGGCAGAAGGATATAGACACACGTTACGAATCCACAGTAAATTCCTATGAATACACAGCTTGCTGGCTCTGACTTTCCTTCTCTACACTGTGCACTGGAGTGAAATTTCTCAGAAAAGTGAGCAGTGCCAGGTGTGATTGGGGTGAGTCTCGGCATTGCAAAAGTCCCTTAACGGTTGTGAACTGAAACATGTCAAGGCCTAAGTCTGCCCTTTTCCTTTATCTTTTAAGTCTACAGATAATTAGAGGGTATCTTGGTTAGTTTCCTTTCATGTTTTCCTAGCTTCTGGAGGATGGTGCTTCACAAAGAAAGGAAGGCAGGAGCAAGAGCACTGCAGGCTCACTTTCTTGACTTTTCTCCAGTCCTGAAATGCAGCTAAGGCTTAGCCTCTGGGAACTTTGGAGCTAAGTGCCTGGTGTCCGCCCTGGAATGAAAGTTACTGCCAGTGAATCTTGGGAAAGGGGAAACCACACCTTCCAGGCCACCATTCATGGGATAAAAATTAAACCAAGGGATTATAATGAAAGCAAAACAAAAGCAAGATGGTAGAGCCAAAACAGACTCCCTATCTTATTTCTGAAACGTTTTAAAACGTGGGCCTCATGGAAATGAGTTTGAGGAAAAACCTTACATATAATTGAGTCAGATAGTCCATAGGCAGATGTATTGAAGGATGGCCGATGTGTTTGACGAAGCCAGGCGTAGAAAAGCAGTCACATGGGCATGTATTCCCAGCCAACGCCTCGAAGAAGTGAAAGATGAAAGTAAATGTACGTATAAACGTGGCTGGTGACCAAAATGACAGCAATATTTAGAAATGGGGTGATTCAGTTACCGTTTGAGTATGAAACCATATAATCCACAAGTAGTGGATAACCGAGTAAGGTACACAATCACTTAATGGGACAGTTCTTGGGCCTAACAGTATTAGAGTGTTGTCATGTTAGTAGCACTAACCACCACTTTTTTCTGTTTTTTATTGTAAAATCTTAGATTCCTCTTTCATGCCTCTCTTCTAATATTAGGTGGAGATTTTGAATGCCTTTGTCAAGCCTAACTTTTATTTTAAGAAAGAACATTTTATAATTATTGACAAAATTTAAATTGTAATTAAAATGAATTATTTTGTATTTTTGTATTATTGTATTAAAAATATAATGCTTCCATATTCTCATATTGAATCAGGAATCATTAATAATAAGACTAACAAGGGGAAAAAATCTGTTTGGACCACGTTTTCATTCTAGTCTGTGTTCTTGTTCTTTCTTTGCTGGAGGGAAAAGCTGGTAAAGTTTTTTCACATACTGTTAAGTTGAGCAGGAGGGAGAAGGGAAGGGACAAGCTCATGAATGAGTCATATTCAATGTCTCTTGACACTTCCAAGCCCCATTTCTAGAGCTGGGAATTTGAGGGAAGGCACATCATAGAAAATTGGCCACTTAGAACCGTAGAAACCCAGGAATAACACTTTACGAAATAATAAGGTAACACTCTACAAATGAACAAATATGAAGCCCCTTCCCGCCCCCTCTCTTGCATATGACAATGATGATACAGGCTTCCCTGTGAGTCAACCCAGGAGAAGCTGGAGTGAGATATTCTCTAACTGAAAGAAATGCCTGACGGAAAGAAAATTCCCTTTCTTCTATACGATAACACAAAAGTGTGTATAAATAAAGATACATTTTATTTGAATTGAACATTTCAATTCCTCAGCATACAGTGTGCATGTGGTTAAACTGGTAGCACTTGCCTGTTAAAATGGAAAGTTCCCATTATCATTTTAGCTTTCCCAATTCTTTGAAATGAAAGTCCTACAACAAAATAATTTGGCTTTCAGAAGTGGTGCGTGGAGGCTAGGCGGGAGGAAGAGAGGATGTAGATCAGTGATTTTCCACTGTGGCTTTATGTGAGATGAATCCGCGGAGCTATTGACAAGGCCCAGGTGGCGAGGCTTGAGGTCTACCCCCAGAGACGCCCCAGGGTGGGGCTCCAGCATCAGCATTTTTTCAAAGTTCCCCAGATAATTTGAGTGTACATCGGGTTGACAAACTCTGGGAGAGACAAACCAAGGAGGCAGAGGTGCTAATATTGCCTAATGAAGTAGTTTCCTGTGGCAAAATGGTCTCCACAGGGACATGAGCTTAAATCCATTCACGATTCAATCAGCCCACTTACACTTCCTTGCTCTGGTTCTGGGCTGCCCGAGCACACGTGGGTTATACCATGTTCCTTGCGTCGGTCTGGCTACTAAATGTGGGCTGATCATCTTAACACTGGCATCATGGTTGATGAGACACTTACATGTCTCATTACATATGAGTCAATTAAATGACTTCCTACATTAGATTTTAGCCTTTTCTAAGGTCGATGGGTACCATTAGTTTTCCCAAACCTGCTTATTTCTGCCACCCTGAAAACTTTAGTTTTTAAGGCTGTAGGCCAGATTAAAGACCTAAGAATTCAACCAAGGCATTGCACCATTATCTGGGATCTTCTGTCTTCTCTTTGGAGAAATCCCCTGAAAACATTGCTATTAATTCTGTGGGCTAAATGTTATTTTGGTAGGTACAACAATTTTGGAGAGGTCTTTTTTTTTTTTTTTTAAGATTTTATTTATTTATTTGACAGAGAGAGACAGCGAGAGAGGAAACACAAGCAGGGGGAGTGGGAGAGGGAGAAGCAGGCTTCCTGCTGAGCAGAGAACCCAATGTGCGGCCAACCCCAGGACCCTGGGACATGACCTGAGCCGAAGGCAGACACACCAAGCACCCCTTAGACAACTATTTTTACAATTTGACTAATTCTTGTTAACCTTTTGGAAAGAATTGCTGGGCCCTGAGTGATTTCAAACAAACTCTTAAGGAGGTTTTGGGGTTCAAGTCACTGGGAACTCGTATTAACATTCAGAATAAAATGAAACGGTCACAACTCTGAGCACGTTTTGATGCCCTATAATCTCACACATGTCATTTGTTCTCTCTGGGCACCAATTTACCTTCATGGGCAACAAGAGGGTAGGGTTATACTAGGTTTCTTCTAGGTTTAAAATAATGTACATCTATGTAACTATGTCCTTTTTTTAAATAAAATTTTCATTTTATAACAGTTTTAGGTTTACAGAAAAACTGGGATAATAGTACAAAAAGTTCACATATTATTAACATCTTATGTGAATGTGGTACATCTTCAATAATTAAAGAATAAATATCCATACGTTATTATTAACAGAAGTCAGTACTGTCTCTCTATTGCCTTAGTTTGTATGTTCCTTTCTGTTTCAGGGTACCTACTCCATATGTGTAGAAGTCATAACTCCTGGGGGTGCTTGGGGGGCTCAGTCAGTTAAGCGTCAGACTCTTGGTTTCAGCTCAGGTCATGATCTCAGAGTCCTGAGATGAAGCCCTGCCCCCGGACCTCTGCTGGGTATGGAGCCTACTTGAGATTCTCTCTCTCAATCTCCCTCTGCCCCTCCTTTCCCACTCTCTCTCTCCCTCTAAATAAAAAAAAAAAAAGTAAATCACATCTCCTTAGGCTTCTCTTGGCTGTGACCCTTTCTCACATTTTCCCTGTTTTCGATGACTTTGATAGTTTGGGGGAGTACTAATCAGGTATTTTAAATATGTGGCTCAATTTTGCTCAGTATTTTTCACATGATTAGACTGGCCTAATGAATTTTGAGTGAAGATCATAGGATCAAAGAGGTATTTTCAATACATCCTATCAAGGGTACATATACCAACATGACAGATAAGTGATAACTGTTGCTATTGACCTTGGTCACCTGGCTAATGGAATGCTTGTCAGATTTACTCTCCCCTGTCCCTTTCCATACTGTTTGTCCTCTTTCAAAGCCAGTCACCGCAGGCAGCCCACACTTAAGGAGAAGGAAGTTTTGCTCTACAGCCCAGAGCATAGATAACCACATACATTGTTTGGAATATTTGTGCAAGGGAGATTTGTCTCTTCTTCCCCATTTATTTATCATTTATTTATAAAAACTTGGAATCATGGATATTTATTTTATACTTTAAGTTATAATTCAAAATTATTTTGTTGCTAAAATTGTTCTATCTTTGTCTGCTGGAAGTTCTTTTAAGTGGGTCCCTTTCACATGTCCCCGTTATCGATCATTTGGGACATGTGTATGTGTGTGCATGTGTATGTGTGTGTGTGTGTTTAATTTCTGTCACTACCGTATGCTCCAGTCCCATCTTGTATATTTCCTGTCCTAATTTTAGAATCAAAATATTCTCCAAGGAATTTTGGTTCCAGTTATTGGAGAATAACATTAAAAACCAAGATCTGGGTTCTAGATGTACTCCTTGCTACTAGCATGCCGTTGCTTCTAGGTATGCTCAGCTGACAGAATGAGGAAATGTATGTTTGTATATATTAACCTGTGTTTATAAGCATATCTATAAATGTTTCTGTGTGTAACCATCTGTATCTATATTAAGCTAAACATAAATTCATCCTGATGTCTTGGATCTAACGTAGATCATTCTAGTCTTTTCCACTCTCTTACCCACAACCTCTCACTCCAGCAGTGAGAAACCTGGCTCCCACCATTGGCCATCCATTTATTTAATTGTTCAATTACAATCTAAATATATAACAGTATCAGAACTGTGACCCCACACCCCAGGGGAAACAGTGTTAGGGTGGGGCTTATGTATAATTTCTTTTGCCTTTATATTTATAGACTCCATTCATTTCCAAAGTTACTTAGATTAGCAACTTTCCCGCTTTCCATGAGCTTGTTTTGTACATTTGTAGTATAATTAGATGATTAGATTATTTTGTCACATCCTGCATGCCATCCTAGGATCTCTCGGCCTCCTGAATGATGTTTTAAAAATTTGCATATATTAAGAGTTACTCTTTGTGGTATAAAGACCATGGTGTATTTTAATTTCTATTTTTGTGGATATTACTTGTGCTTCAACGATTCATTAGTAAGTTAAATCATGTGCACAAACACCTTTGACGTACATGGTCTGGTGATTTTCCAGAGAGTAAGACATTCTCGAAATATAGTCTGGAAAATTTTATATATCTAAAATTTCTTTTCTCCTACTGTAAAAAGCTTGATTTCTAGTAACATTAATAAATTACCTATTTGCATTATTCTACAATATAAATAAAAGTAATTTGAAAATAATAGTATCAATATTGCTACAAAAAATTAGATTACAAAGTGTACTTTGAGACTTCTGAAGTTTTTATGGTCACTTGAATATTGGCTACTGAGGATGAATAGTCAAAATATTGTATTTTAATGTCAGTTTAATTCACATCTCTATGATTATGTCGTCAAGTGGATACACGGGTGCATTTATTTCAGTTTGTTTGCAAATCTTAGTGATTGCTTTTTAAATGTAATTTCATTTTTGAGTATGGAAACACAAGTGTATAAGAAATAGAGACTATATTTAGATAAATCTCACTTCTCTTCCAAAAATACCTGACTCCTCCGTGTTTTTTACCTCCCCTATGATAACCTTTTTATTAGTTTTGGGGTTATCTTTACTTTCTTTCTCTTTGCATAAAACAGCAAATGCACATTTTTTCCCATTTATTACACGAAAGAATCACAGTATGTATCATGTTCCAAACCTTATTTATTCCACTGAACAAATATCACAGAGCTCACTTTATATCATTGTATAGAGATCTTAACCATTCTTCTTTCTTTTTTTGAAAATAGCTATTGGTATTCCTTCTTGTGAGTATATCATGGTTCGTTTCAGCAATCGCTATTGATAGAAATCTGCCATTATAAATAATATCTCAATAAGCATAGTTTTATGCCTGTCATTTTCTGCGTAAGTCATTTTTTATTTTTGAGTTACACTTTGGGAATGATTTTTCTTGGTCAAAGGGTAATGTGTGTATACTATCCTAATTATGGCGAAATTCCTCCATAGAGGTGGAATCATCATGTTTCCATAAGCAATGTGTGGAAGCACCTCTTTTCCCAGAGGGTTGTCAATGCAGTACCCTGTGAAACTTTTGGATTTCACCAGACTGATAAGGGAGAAATACTATTTCAGTGTAGTTGTAATATCCAATTCCATCATTATAAGTTAAGTTGATCCTCTTTTCATATGTGTACAATATACTTTCTATATTTGGCTTATTCTCTTAGTTTTGGGGGGATGTTTTTTCCCTCAAATTTTAAGACCTTCCTTATTTTTTTTGGAAACATTATTTTTGTTGATAGACTATGAAAATATCTCTTGTAGTTTGTCCTTTTCATCTTACTTTCATTTTATTTGCCAATCAAAATGTTTCTAAAAATATTTTTCTATAGTTAAATGTATTGCTATGGTATTTTATTATTTTGGATTTTGACTTCTAGTTAAGAAAGTATGTCTCTCACTTTTTAAAGATATTCATTCATGTTTCTTACTAGAGATGTTATTGAGTTCAATTTTTACATTAAACCTCTGATTTGTTTAGAATTTATCCTGGTATACATTGTGAAGTATGGGTGTGATTTGGTCATTTTCTTAATAGCTATTTCTCACAGTATCCTTTTTCCCTATTGTTATGAGTTGAATTGTGTCTTCCTAGAAAGATGTTGAAATCATAACCCTGGGACTTCAGAATGTGACCATATTGATACAATATGACTGATGTCTTTATAAAAGGGGAATCTGGACACTGAGATGGACACACACACCAGGAAGATGATATGAAGAGACACAAAGAGAAATTGGCCACCTAAATGCCAGCTAACACCTGAGGCTTCCAGAAACTGGGAGTGAGGCCCTTTCCTGGAGGCTTTGGAGGAAACATGGCCTTGCCTACACCTTGATTTCTAAACTTCTGCCTCCAGAGCTGTGAGACAAGACACTTCTATAGCTCTGAGTCTCACAGTTTGTGGTACATCTTTACGGCAGCCCTAGGAAACTAAAATACCCACTGATTTGAGGTGCCATCTTTATCATAGCCTATATTTTTACCAGCAACGTGGGTGTGCTTATGGACTTACTATTTTGCTCCATGTGAACTATCTGTCTACTCATGTATCATTACCACAGTATTTTAATTAAAGGTGGTCTACACTATGCTTCACTATCTGGTAGAGGTACCGCCCCTGTGTGTGTGTGTGTGTGTGTTTTTCTTTTTGCAGTTTTACTCCATACTCTTGCTTGTTTATTTTTCCCATATGGAAGTGATCAAAACAACCAATTAAGCAAACTAACTCACTCCAGGAAAAAGAAGTTGATATTTTTATCAGGATTGCAACGTTTTCTATTTTAAGGCTCATTCTAATCAGCCTCGTCAACCCACGCCTCCGGACCCTATCTTCATGTCAGTATCTCCCTGCTCAGGTTGCCTCGACTTCAGAAGTGGCTCCATAGGCCCCTGAAATACTCAAATTCTTTAGATGCAAGCCCCTCTGAAGCCTTTCCCACCCCCAGAAGCACTTCTTGGGGCACCTGGGTGGCTCAGTCAGCTAAGCGTTCCACTCTTGGTTTTGGCTCAGGTGGTGATCTCAGGGTCTGGGGATTGAGCCTGCGTTGGGCTTCGCACTCAGCATGGAGTCTGCTTAAAAGATTCTCTTCCTCTACCCCTTCCCCACTCTCTCTAAAATAAATAAGTAAATATTAAAAAAAAAAAAAAAAGAGAGAGAGAGAAACATTTCTGGGTACATGCTTTGTTTCCATAGCATGTATTAAATGGAATCACATTGCATAAATATAAATTTTCAAGTTATAAAGAAAGATTTGCTACAAATAGTCTGTAATTCAAACTTCTAACTGAATTGGGATATAACTGAGGTAACATAGTACAGGGAAGTGAGTGCTGGATGTGCAATTTTAAGATCTGTGTTCTGATAGTCTATTGATCTCTATATAATGTAATTATATATCTATAATGATAGATAATGCAATTATATTACATGGTATTATACATTTATAGGGTATGATATATTTATATTCTATTATATGTAATAAAATACATATTATATAATACACAATTTATATTATATAATTAGCATAAATATAGTATTTAGTACACATAATTATGTTATATAATATACAACTATATATAATTAATCTAATTTTATGATTATATATGCTGTAATCATATGTATACTATACTATATTTATACTAGATAGAGCATAATCATAAAATTAGACTAATTATATATTATATAATATAATTTTACACACTATAATACTGTATTCTTTATTTTATATACACTGTCCTCTTCAAAGTTTTATGTACTAATACAGTAACTTTGGGAGCAGCTTCCTAGCTTCTCACATTTTCTTGTACATATATATTTATGTATTTGACAGAGAGAGAGAGAGCACGCACACACAAGTGGGAGGCTCAGAGGGAGAGGAAGAAAGAAGCTCAAGCAGACTCCGCTCTGAGCAGGAGCCCGAGGCCAGGCTGGACCTGAGATCATGACCTGAGCCAAAAACAAGGGTCAGATGCTTAACCCACTGGGTCACCCAGGCACTTTCCCATCTTTTTTCAAATCACATTTTAGAATCTAAGATCAAGAGCCTCGCTCACCAGGTTTTTGGGAGAATGACATAATTGCCAGTTCCTGCTGGGATTTCTAGCTCTCTTCCTGCTATGCCCCTGCCTCTCTCCTCTCTGTCTCAGTTAGCTTCGACCACGGAGGTTTTTTTGCTCTTCCTTAAACAGGTCAGTCTCATTCTTGCCTGATCATCTGCTCTTGTCATTGGTCCTTGCGGCTTTACTAATGTTGCGAGCTCCTTTAAAGTGTAAGCTCCAGTGCACTTCATTGCATGGCCTTCCCTGATCACGTCTGCATCCAGTGGCTTATCTTCTTAGTGACTCCTTAATCCAAACCCACTTTATTTTTCCTCATGGTACTTACTTATATCTGAGGTTATATTGCCTATTTATTTGACTTGTTCTCTCTTTCACTGAGATATCAGCTTCCTGAGGAGAAAGATGTCATCTTCTTCACTTTGATAGCCTCTGGCTTATAACAATGTATTAGATGCTTAATAAATATTTGTTGAATGAATAAATCAAATGACATAATGTGTATAAAACGTTTGGAACATAATAGTTGTTTAATGGGTAGTACCTTCTTTTCATTATTTATTCTACAACAGTGACTTTTTATTGTAGTAACACCGAAGGCACATGTAAAACATACTATATTCCTTCCCAAAAGTCTAGATCCTTGACCTCTGGTTAATGAAGACTTACATATAATCCAATTTCCTTGGATGAAGTGCATGTTTTGGGTGTTGTGTTTCCCTACCTTAGGCCCTTTTGCATTTGACAAGAGGTCATAGAATTTTTACATGTCCCTTTCCTGTCATCAGTCATGCTGATTTCTTGGGTTCTGGGTATGCTCATGTGTCCAATTATATCTGGGATGTTTGCTTTCCAGATGCCAGCAGAAACTACATCTCTGCATTTGCTTTTCACAATTGGCTATCTAGCCTGCAACAGGCCCGACTTGGTGGTTATCATTTTGCCAGTAAGGACTTAACAGTGCTCTCAGCAGAAATGGAAGATATTCAGGCACGTGTGACTTTCCCATTCTTTAAATGGAAAGGTCCTGGCATCACTGATTTTCCTAAAGATTTTGCAGAAATAGTCTAAGATTGAAGTCGAGAATTGCCTGTCCAACGGAAAGTTTAGAAAAGTGTGTAATTTGGGAAAGTTTCTGACCATGCTTGACATTTCCCTGAATTGTTAAGGCCCTGGCACTCAGGACCAGGGAGAGACATGGAATTTGGCCTCTGCAGTCATGGCCCTTTTGACAGATAAGATGAGAGGGTCTAATCATCAATGGCAGAGCATTTAGAATGCCAAGGAACAGGGCAAGTGTCAAAAGATTGAGAAAGGAACTAACATTCCCCAGACATATACTGTGTACATGGCACAGTGCTGGGAGCTAGGTCAGGGGCACTTAAGTAGCTTTCAGAGCAATAAATGCCTGACAGTTCTAATAATGCTGCCTTAGAAATATCCTACTACTTCAACTCTTAAGCCATGGCATGGCCTGAATGTTTGTGTTCCCCCCAAATTCATACGTTGAAACCTAACCCCCCAGGTGATGGTATTAGAAAATGGGGGCCTTTGGGCAATGGTTAGTTCAGGAGGGCAGAGCCCACATTCAGTGTCCTCATAGAAGCAGCTAAGAAATTTCCCTTGGCTCTTCCATCGTGTGGGACTATACTGTGAAGAGAACTGTCACTGAGGAGGCAGGCCTTCACCAGACATTGAATCTGCTGGCGCCATGATCTTGGACTTCCCAGCTTCCAGAAGTGTGAGAAATAAAAGATTGCTGTTTATAAGCCAACCTAATTTAAGGTATTTTTGTTATAACATCCCAAATGGACTAAGACAAGCCCTCCTTCTTGACTGTGTCTGGTGTGGTGGTTCCCGAACTTTAAACATTCGTGTGTATTACCTTTACTACTTGGGTCACACTTGAGTATCACCGGCACTGTTATTTATTTATTTCATTAGTTATTTTTCTAAAATCAACTTACTTTAATTCTATAAATCAGTTTCTTGTAAAACATGTTATACTGGCCATAGATAGTTACTATTAATTAAAAATTATTGTCGTATCACCTAAAATTACATCATATGTCACCAGGGAACCTGAGTCCTTACCTTATTTGAGAAAGACTGGAATCCTTGGCATCAACTCCAGACTATTTGAATGACAGAACTGGGCTTTCATTTCTTGTCTGACTTTATTATGATACTGGGTCATCCAGTTGGTGTGAGCCCCAAATTGTCTCTTTCTCCTTCTATTTGCCTTCTATCTCTGCAACTACAAAAGCAAAGCTCTTGGGGTCCCATCTTCCTCTCTTCCTTCTTGAGGATTGAATTTTCTAACCAAAGCTAGGCATCTTTAGGTTTTGACCCTGGCACATAGAAGCTACAAGTGAAAAAAAAAGAAATGAAAGAATTTTTAAATGTCTACTGTGAGTAGAGTGCCTCGGGGGCTAAGTTGGTTAGGTGTCCAACTCTTGATTTCAGTTCAGGTCATGATCTCAGGGTCATGGGATTGAGCCCCCTGTTGGGCTCCACACTCAGCACGGAGTCTGCTTTTCTCTCTCCCTCTGCTCTTTGCTCCCCTCCCTCTCTCTATCTTTCTCTCTCTAGCTCTGAAATAAATTTAAAAAATCTTAAAAAAAAAAAAAAAGCCAAATGCAGCTTTAGATGTTCTATAAACCTGAACCCATTCAATACTTTCAAACCATTTATTGTCATCCCCATTGTACAGGTAAGTAAAGCACACTAAAAAGAATGTAGGGAATTAGCAAAGGCAACGCAGGGGTAAAGCTGAGATGCAAACCAAGCTGTATCTGACAAAGTTATGTGCTTCTTTCAGTAAAAATCCTGAAGAGAGAGTCCACTGGCATTTCAAAGATATGATATGCAGAGCTGATAATCTCTCTTAAACTGACAAAAACTCAATCATTTTTGTGATTCAAATAGCTACAAAATATATGTGTTTCTGATTCAAGTTGCACTTAAGGTATAAAAAGACTGTTTTAAAGAGCCATTTAATGTTCAAGAGCCCTTTGAATAGGATCAGGTGACTCAAGGTGGCTAACTGAGAAGATCTATTTCTTGTTTCAGTCTTAAATGTGCTGAAATGATATCCAATTCATAATGGTACTATTGATATGCCCGGAGGGTAGAATCCTGTGACTACTTAATCTCATGTTCCCTCAGAGCAGAGAACTGCATAATCTTTCATTGTGTGAGGGTACCATAATTCATTCAAACATTTCTTTCTTTTTGGATATTTAGGTTGATTTCATTTCTTTGCTTATATGAATAATCGTGTTATTGTTGGTTTTAAAGTCCAATTTGAGAGCGGAAGATGTTTCATTTTTAAATGGATTTCTTTTATAGTTTATGAATTTAAAAGTGAGTGTGGATGTGTATTAGCCATTAATTTCTTTTTTGTTGAAATTTTCAGTTTATGCACATTATGTATCTCTCTATTTGTATGGTGGCCTTTTCCTCATTGACTTGCAATCTCGATGAAGACAGGGACCTTGTTCGTGTTGTTCAATGTTGTATTTCCAGATTCCAGAATAGTACCAGGCACAAAATTAGGCAATATTAAATAAGAAAGGTCCCCTATGTTTTACCTAGAAATTATGCCAATGATGTTAATAAGAACATTCCTTAGAATAAAAAGTTACACAAGCTAGCACCAAATTTTATTATCAAGTGCATTTTTCCTGGTCAGACAGATCATCCTGAGTTTAGGCTACATGATTTCTAGGTATCACATCGATCTTACATAAGAGATATGGGTCTGAATATCTACTTTCTTAATGTAAACTTTTAACTAAACTATGGAGAAACATAGATGTTCAAAATGTTCCCTTTGGGCCTTTGTGTTTTGAATAACAAAATTCTCTATAGAAATGAGGAATGAGCAAGTAAATAAATATTTGTTTAAAAATAAGGAAAGTCTACATTGCAAAGAATTTATGAGTTAAGGAGAGACAATTCATAATAAAAAATTGTTATATAGGTCAACCCTTTATAGAAAGAAAGGAAAAAAATGTAAATATTTGCATTGTGATGGAATTTTGCTAAACTTTGCAAGTTTGAAAGGTTTACTACATAACCGAATTAAAATTCTTTGAACACAAACATGCACTCCCACCTAACCTCCATGCACAACACACCCAGTAGAATCAAGAAACTGTGTTTTATCCTCAGAGAAAATGCTGTTAGTGGTGATGGGCCTTTCTTGCAGCTCTTACTATGGGCCAACCACTGTGTTCAACATTTAATATTTAAGAGCTCAGTTAATTCTCTAAGAGAGTAATCATTATTCCATTTTACAGATGTGAAAACTGAAACACAGAAACATTAAATAACCTGCTGGAAGACAGAAAGCTCCTGTCACAAGCAGGATTTCAACCCAGACTCAGAGTCTGAATCCTTAAACAGTAAACATAACTCCAGAAACTAAGGATTCTACTCTGACATACATTTCTAGTTTTCCCCTCTTTGAAACAACAATTTATAATATTTAGTGTTAAATATGTCCTGGGGCCCAATCTAAGTGATTTGTTACACACACTAACTCATTGAAACTTCAAACCAACCCTGTATGGGACATATTATTGTTTCCATTCTGCAAATGAGAAGCTAAGACAAGCTGAAATGAAGTAACTTGAACTAGGTTACATGTTTTGTTTTTGTTTTTTTAAAGATTTTATTTATTTATTTATTTGGGGGAGAGAGAGAGAAAGAAAGAGCACATGGTGGGGAGGGGCAGAGAGAGAGGGTGAGAGAGACTTTCAAGCAGATTCCATGCTGAGTGCAGAGCCCAACATGGAGCTCGATCCTACAACCCGGGGATCATGACCTGAGCCAAAAATAAGAGTTGGACACTTGACCAACTGAGCCACTCAGGTACCCCTCTTGCATTTATTTTTAAAGCACAATACGTAATTCTTATCTTATACAAGTTGTTACAGAAAATAAAGGATGAAATGGTGCTCATTGACATCTGGTTCTCCTTTCTTCCCTAGGCATGGCATTCTCTGTTTTCTAGTCCTCATTAGAGTTAGCTGGGATCATGGACCAGTTCTGGACAATAGATGGTGAACAGAAGTAACACCTGCCAGTGTCAAGTACGGCAGTAAAAAGGCCTCACATTTAAAAAGCAGAGCAGCAACATTAAAGTAACCAGGTCACTGAGGCACTAGATGGAGGACAAATCTAATAGAGAAATGTTGGTGGCTGCAACATTTCTCACTTCTTATTTATTTGCATGAGAAACAAATAAAATGCTGCACTTAAAAAATTGAGATTTGCAGGGTTTTTTTTAATTACAGTTTAGTCTCATCTATCCCAATTAATACTATAGCCAAAACTTCCAACTAATTTAATAAGTCCTGTATAGCTTTTATTACAAATTTGATTAAGGACAGTATAAGAAAAGGAAGTAATAGGCTCACTTTACTTATGAATGCAGATTTAAAAATCAAGTATATATATAAAATTATATTTTATATTATATTTAAGTAAATCCAATAAGTTTTATAAAATATATTATGATCCTTAAGTTAGCTTTGTCCCTGAAAGCAAGGTAGGCTTAACATAAAAAATCTACCAATGTGATGACATATCACATTAATATAGTAGAAAAATCAAATGATTATCTGAATAGAGAAGAAAAAAATATTTAATAGATTTAGCATGTATTCATGATTTAAAAATTCTTACTAAACTTAAAACTTAAGAGATCTTCTTATCTTAGTGTTACTGGTGGGAAACAGGCTCTGAGACAGACATCTTCATGTAGAAAGTTTATTGAGAAGTACTCCCATGGACAGTAATGGGGCTTGGGGAGGTGAAGGAAGCAATATTCGGCAAGAGAAAGTCAACTGCTTTGAAATTACAGCAGGTCTCACCTAATGATGTAAGTAGCATGGGAGCCAGCATAGCCATTCAGAGTTGAACTCTTTTGAAACAAAAGGCCATAATTTTATACAACCAAAGCTACCTGTTGTTAGACATAGTGTGCCCCTGGGGAAGGGCCATGTACAAGAAGGTTTACTTTACCCAAGTCAGTTGTTGGAGGAACTTATTTTTTTTTTAAGATTTTATTTATTTATTTGACAGAGAGAGTGAGAGAGCACAAGCAGGGGGAGCAGCAGAGGGAGAGGGAGAAGCAGGCTCCCTGCCGAGCAGAGAGCCTGCCGTGGGGCTTGATCCCAGGGACCCTGGGATCATGACCTGAGCCAAAGGCAGATGCTTAACTGACTCAGCCTCCCAGGTGCCCCTGTTGGAGGGACTTAGATGAGAGATACTGATATGCCACCAGCTGGGAAAATGACTGCTTCAGGAGAGGATCTGGCTGAAGCACCATAATATTCACTACATTTGGTAGACATATAAAACAGAAATTTAAATGTATTCTCTATAAGGAGGCAAAGCCCACTATTACGTTTTTTAAAACAGTACAAAAGGTCCTGGGGAAAGCACTTAGAAAAGAAAAGGAAATAACAGGCAGAGGGATTGAAAAGGAAGATCTAAAGCTATCAGTGTTTGTAGAAGATATGATCACCTATGTAAAAGAAATAATGAGAGTAGCAAACAACTATATTGAATGAGAAAGTTAAATGATCTTATATATAAGATCAACTTGAAGTAATCTAATTATCAACTTGCAGTAAAGTAATAAATTAAATGCAATTCATGTATCAACAGAAACTATTTCGAATCTAGGAAATAACAAAGAATTCACAAGACTGCTATAGAGATTATATTCCATCAGTGGATGATGGAGTGTTATAAATCCCCCACAAATTGAATCATAATCTTACATATTAAGTACTCAGAATATTCTCAAACTTACATGATAAAACAAAAATAAAAAATACACTGAAACAGAAGAATACATGACTAACTATATCTTTTTTTTTGTCTTTTTTTTTTTTTTTTGGTCTAACTATATCTTGACTTAGTACTACATTTTAATCATAAAGATAAAAATTCTTCAGGCATCCATATAGAAAAACTAAGTCTGCTTTCTAGGGTGAAAACTTCACAGGAGCCTCAGACTTCTCAGAAAACTATAGTACAGTCTACAAAATCCTAAGGAAAATAAAGCACTACCTAAAATTGTCATATCAAGCCAAGATATGCTCAAGCACACAGGACAATAGACATGCAGGACAAAAAACATATAAACTTGAAAAAATTTAGAAGGTAGAATCCATAAACTATCCTTAGAAAAAAATCTATTAAAAGCCAACTAAGGGGCGCCTGGGTGGCTCAGTCCGTTAAGCATCCAATCTTGCTTTAGGCTCAGGTTTGTGAGATCTAGCCCCACAACACTAAGGGTTCCCGCTCATCAGGGCATCTGCTTTGAGAGTCTCCTTCCCCCCCCCCGCCCCTCCCTCCACTTGCACGTGCTCTCTCTCTCTCAAAATAAACAATAAAATAAATCTTTAAAAAAAAGCCAACTAAGGGTGGATTTAAATAGAGAACCCCCCAAATGGAACAAGTATTCATAAAATCATTAAGTCTATTTAAATGTAAAAATGAGACTGGGAGAAATACAGAGCCTAATATAAATGCTAGAAAATTTGAAACAAAATATGTGCAATGAAAAGATAATTAAGGGGGGGATAAAGTATGAGGAAATGTGTGAGTCTATTTCATGTTTGATAGTAAAGAATCATTCAAGGTTGTCTACATTGAATGAGTGTTTGAATATATCATGCAGCAGCTTCTTAATATTTTCAATATTTATCTCCTTAAACCCAGAGGAATTTAAAGGATTCAATATCTCATAATTTAAAAACTAAATAAAAAACCTTTTAAGTAAAATATATTCATTCCTTTAGATTGACTACATTTTCTTTAATATTCTTTAAATTCAGGTAAAATTAAATTAACTCCTTTTAAATTTAATACTAGCATATTAGCATATCTCCATGTTATGTGTCTGTCTACCTCCTATGTCTAGCTAAACAGATTAAAAATATGAGTTCTTGTATGTATAAAGAGACCTCACCAAATATTGATTATTTCTGGCAAGGAAAATTATTTGAGGTAATCTGTTGTTTTATTCTTTATGCTTTTTATTAATAATGTGCAGATATATTACTACAATAATAAAAAGATTATGCTTAATGAGATAAGTAAATATAATCAAATGAAAAACTATAAATAAGTAATTGGGAAATTTTATTTAAAAAACTAAGTAAGGAGACTGGTTACAAAATTAAATATAAATTCAACTGATTATTTACGTAATAAATAGTAGCCAACTAGAAAACATAATGAAGAAATATTGCATTTTTAAAAATAACAAAAATCATAAAGACCCTGGAATAAATGTAACAAAAAATGCTAAATTTATATGAAGAAACCCAAAAACCCTTTCAAGGGCCATAAAAGATGATTCCAAATAATGGAGTGACCTATGTTCTTCTTGGGTAGCATGGATTAATATGGTAAAGATGTCAATTTTTTTCTAAATTAATTAATGGATCCAAAGCAATCCCAGCTGAAATTTTAAGAGATCATTAAAACAAAATTGAGAATCCAGATGCCAACTTAAATATACGCTGAAATTTAGTATATAATATAGGCTGCATTTTATACCAGTTGGGAAAATAAGAAGTAATTAAAATTTTCAGAGGAAAAACTGACTAAGCATCTAAAACATTGGATTTGTAAGTAATTCTTTATAATAAGATGAATTCTGGAGGAATCAAATATTTAAATAAAAAAGATATAAAATATTGAGAGAAAAACGTGGGTGGTGATTACTTTATCATCTTGGAGCATTGAAGACATTTCTAAATATGACCTGAGACCCAAAAGACATAAAAAAAGAGGACGACAAATTTGAATCTATGATATTTTTAAAATTTTGGTTTGGCAAAGCAATAACAACAACAAAATGCCCAGCATGGTAAAGATGTGAGGAAATGAGCATCCTTACGCATTTTGGAGAGGAGCTTAAATTGGTACAAATTTTAGGAGGTGAGTTTGCCAACTGTGCCAAGATTTTAAATGCTCATTCTCTTTGATCCATTAATTCCACTTCTTTCATCCAAGCAATATTTATTGAAGACCTAATATGGACCTGGCATTGTGGTAGGTTCTGTCAAAAATAAGTGAATACAACAAATATGGTCCCTGCTTTCTTGGACAAAATGTTTCCTTAAGGATGTGGCATATCTTTTTCAAGATGGCAACAAAGAGTAAGCTTTAGAATTCCTCATTTGTGTGACTCCTTTCCAAGGCCTTCGGTATTTTAATGCTTAAATTTAAAATTTATTTCTTTAAAAGTGGCATTTTTAGGCCCCCAAAACCTGATTCTAGTCCTGCTTAGAATAAAATCAAACGAACTTATAACAATGTACACATAACAATTTTTCTTCATTTTGGCTATATTTGTGGCTGAAAAGAATATATAGTCTAATATAATATTGATAAAAATATCAAATAGTTACATAGTTCTTACCATGTACCAAGGACTTTTTTGTATACTTATCAACCCACTTATCTTTAAAGCGATCTGAGACTAGTATTACTCACTCCCATTATACAGATGAGAAAAACCAAGCAACAGACAGTTTTTTTTTTTAAAGATTTTATTTGTTTATTCGACAGAGAGAGAGACGGCCAGCGAGAGAGGGAACACAAGCAGGGGGAATGGGAGAGGAAGAAGCAGGCTCATAGTGGAGGAGCCTGATGTGGGGCTCGATCCCATAACGGCCAGGATCACGCCCTGAGCCAAAGGCAGATGCTTAACCGCTGTGCCACCCAGGCACCCCGACAGTTTTAAACCTGATCAAAGTGCTCATCGATAGATAATGTGTTAAACTGAATCATGGCATAGCCATACAAGATAATTTGATGGAATCAACACGATAAAATAAATCGCTATCAGTTGACCTGGAAATATGTCCAATACATCATTAAGTAAAAAGAGTGAAATCAATACAGCATTGGTTTGATGATTCATTTAGGTAAAATATTTACTATATTTATATATATCTATATTTCTAAATGTTTACTTTTGGTCTGATCCATAGCCAATCTATATTTATTTGTTCCCATTTGCATAGAGAGATACCTGAAAGACTGTTGTATAAAATGGTGACCATTTCTGGGGCACCTGGGTGGCTCAGTCAGTTAAGGGTCTGCCTTTGGCTCAGGTCATGATCCCGGAGTCAAGCCCTGCATGGAGCTCCCCACTGAGTGGGGAGTCTGTTTCTCCCTCTGACCCTCCCTCCTCTCATGCTTTCTCTCACTCTCTCTCTCTCAAATAAGTAAATAAAATTTATAAGAACAATAAAATAAAATGGTGACCATTTGTTTCTGGGCCAGTGAAATCTGGGGTGACTTATTTTATTTTTATGAAAGACTTTATTTATTTATTTATTTGAGGGAGAGAGAGCATGCGAGTGGGGGGAGGTGCAGAAGGAGAGGGACAAGCAGATTTTGCATTGAGGGGGGAGCCCGACTCATCAGACTGGGCCACCCAGGTAGCCCCATATTTTTTCTTGTTTATCATTTTTTGCAGTGCTTGAATTTTTAGCTGTGAATGTATTTTACCTACTGAAAAAATATGTTGTTTTTGAAGAGAAAATACATAGCACAGATATGGAATAAAGGTATATTGCAAAGCATCATGTATGTTTTGTCTGTTAGTATGATCTAGTTAACGTTCATGCACAGTCTGCAAGAAGCTACAGCATGGACTTAGTAGCATTTATGTAACGGAGTTATAGGCAACTTTAAAAATATTTTCTTGCTTCTCTGCATTTTCTGATTTTTCCCGAATGTGCATATCATACTTATATAATAAGCAGTAACATTGTCCTATAAATACATTAAAAACAAAAATGTCTCATGTATTATGTAATCATTCTTGATCTGCAAACTCATCGAACATGGGTTATATGGTTTCTCAAACATACCTTTAGTAATTGTTTCTATTGTCATTTATGCTTCTAAAAAACAAGAATCCCCACATCTGACCTTCTTTCTGCTCTTCATCACCAGCCTCTGTATCTCTGAGTTTGTCTCCTTTGTTCTGCATTTCTTCTGCAGATTCTAGAGTTCAAACTCATCATCACTAATTCCATAGTGTTAATTCTGCTCTTTATTGCTTTTAATGCAGATTTCTACTCTATTATTGCATTTTTAATCTCCTTATAATCTTTCTTTATCATGTCAAACTCCTGTTTTTATTTCTACCTGCCTCTCAGCCAACTCCCTTCTTATCTCGACTTATTTTCATATAATCTCATTTTTCATCTCTTTATTCAAAGACTGTAGTTTTCATTTCTATTAAGATTACAAAGCAGACAATTTCTGCAATTTCTGGTTCCTTTAGTGACTTTTTAAACCGTTCTTTTTCTGCATCTTGATTGCTCTTTCCTCCTTTTAAGGTGCACAGTATTTTCACTGCAACCATTTCTTTTTCTGTTTTCAGTGTCGTCACCTTTAAACAACAGAGTATCCACTGCTGGTTGGTGGAGGACCCTGCCATGCCCTTCCAGTCGCCCTAGCTTACTGTTAAAATCCCCTGCTCAGATCTTAAGCAAACAGGCTGGTTGATATTCATGTCTCAGTGCCACATTTTGGCATCTAGCAGCCATTTATGTGATGGTAATGTTGGGTCTTAGGAGGGTCTCCTCGTCCTTAAGGTACTGTGAGAAGGCAGAATACTGCAGTAATGAGGATATCAGCCATATACAGTAAAATAGTGCATTCGAAATCTGGATCTACCAATTATTAGAAAAGTACCTTGACTCCTTTAAGGCCCACTTTATGTGTGAAATGGACACTATAATAGCACAGACCTCACTGTGTTGTATGAAGATTGATACCGATATCAAGTATATAGGGCACTGAAGTACTTCAAACATATTAACTCACAGAATCCTGACCATGTTTATTCTCCTTTCATAGGAGACGAAGTTGGGGCAGCAACATGTTAGATAATTTGCCCAAGGTCTCATGGCTTGTAAGATGTAGAATTGGGATTAGAATCTAAGCAACCAGGTTTCTAGTGAGTGCTTGTACTAGCATCTGATAAATAGTTGCTATTATTATTATTATTACTTGGGGGGGGAATTTATTCATCGATGATAAAAGTAGTGAGTACTTCTTCCTGAATCTCGTGAAACAATAAAGGCAAAACAGTGTTCCACTTACATGTCTTTTTTCCCCCCTCTTTCTATTATATTTTAAGATGTAAATTAGCCATTTTAACTCTTCTGTCTCAGGATGTATAGAATGCCTGACAATATTTAGAATTCTGAATTGGGGAATCTCAGGTGGAGTGTGGGTACGTCTATGCGTGTGTGATCCTTTTCGTCTGCTGTCTACATACATGTACACATACGCCCGCACATAGATCTCCCACGTGCACAGCTACTTTAGAGTTCGTGTTCTAGGTTCTGTTTGGTCGAGCTGTGCCTGTACAATGTGTCCGTGGTTGCTGGCTGTCACACATTCTGCTTTCCTGAGCCAAGGCATAGGCAACAGTGTTGAAGTGCCTCTGCATTGTCCTTCACGTTGGCAGTTTTGATCTCCTGCAAGTGACGAGGTATGTGTTAATGTCACCTGACAATTGTGTTTCTCTCTTCCACTCCATGAATATTATAATTAGAGGAAATTCCTCTAAGATTTTGGCAGTAGATTAGTTGTCAATTTTAGTTTCTCGGTTTATTATGCACTCTCATCTCTTTCTGTGTTTCCCAGATATTTTGTGGTGAAAATCACAAAGTCTGAGATAGGGAATGCTCTTCAATCACTTTCTTAAGCTGCTCCCTCCTCAGATCCACCCCTACGTTCCAACCGTGTGCGCGCACACACACACACTCACACAGTTGGAGAGCTTGAACCAATATTAATGCCAAAGGTAATATAACAACAAAGAGAGTAATGTTAACATTATATGAGAGAAAAAAAGATTAATTTCCTTGAGAATCCGTACCCTGTGTCCCTTATTCTGTGATGGCAGGAGGGTCCAAGTCAAAACAGATAAAGATACAGATGGATTTGTGGGTTGGAGGATTTAAAAATTTCAGCAAATTCCCTTTACTTGCCAGAGTTGTCAGCAAAGAAGTAAGATTTGAAGCAATTTATGGAGAACGAGAGAAGTAAGATTGGGCTGGAAGTATTAGAGACCTGGCAAAAGTTTGCAAAAGCTACTGTTTGAAATGGAGAAGAGCCAATTTTTCATTAAGATAATGATCTGTCCCATGTGGGATAGACAAAACTGATGGTGACCTAAACAAGGAAGAAGTATACAACCCCCTCATGTGACAATCTTAGTATAAGCAACATAGTCTTATTTAGTGGTCCCATAGTCTTAGGGAACGACCCTCTTTCTGTTACTTGCTCTGTGTGTTGCCCTCACCTACATCCACGATCACTTTTTACTATGTCAGGCAAGTGGTGAGAGTATGAGAGGCAGAAGAAGAGCTCATCTGTTGATTGTAAGACCACTCATAGGAAGTTGAACACATGCCTTCTATTCATATTCCATTATAGAAAGCTCAGCACGGTCATACCCCGTGGCAAGGGACACTGCAAACTATAGTCTTCAGCTGAGCAGCACTGCACAGTGAAAATTTCGTGGTGTCCTTATAAAGTAGGAAGGCAAGAATGGAAACTGGAGGACACAATATTCTATGCCATAGTCAATAGGGGCCATGTATTTATGGGTCCCAGCAAAGTTGTTGAGTAAGCTAACTTTGCTTTTGGAGGTCTTCCTCTTCCCGTTTGCCCTCACTTCCAGTGTTTTCATGATTTTCCCCAAATACGTAGTGGCTTTTCCTGCCGTGTGGGCAGGGAAATTAACATTTATCTTGGCTTCTAATTTATATTATACAGGTGATCAACTGACCTCTGTTTGGATATTTCCAGAGCAAGAACTCAGGACATCATTGGATTGTTAGACGATTCCAATTTTTAGAATTTTCTTTTTTCAATTAACTTTATGATGTTGTTATAAATAAAAATATTGCAGATAGAGTCCATTGCAGTTATTCCTTCTTTCTTCCCTGCTAACAAACTCTAATTTGTGCAGGTAAATTTTGTGGGGACCTTTTGATTGCATGGATTTTAGACTCTTACTCCAGAATTCATCATGATTGATGTAAACCAGTCACCATAAGATCATTCCTCTTGGAGAGTCATGTTGCACAGTTCTGTGTAACCAGACAAGAGGATAAATCATGGAACTGGTGACTGGAGACTTTTCTTCATCAAACGACAAACAAGAAGTGATTACACTGGCAGTACTGGTTAAAGAAATGCAGATTTCATTGAAAATTATGGAGAAAGCAGGCAAAAGCAGCTAACATCTCAGTTAAACTGGTTGAAATCCATACACATTGATGCAATTAGCAATTTCAATTGACTGTAGCCATTAGAATTGAAGCTTGGAATTCAGCTAGAAACTGAGAAACTAAAGAGTCACTATCTAAGGATGGGACACACTGACCTATCTATATTGAAGGGAGGGATTCTGGACCCAGGAACACAGTGGTCCTAGAGAAAGCGGACAGGGTTAAGAGATCCAGGCAGTTAACATGCAGAGATGACATGAAAAATACGAGTAGGGAAATAATAGTACACCAACCAGAGAGACTCAGGCAGTAGGTAGACAAGCTCCAGTGACCAAAAGGCTTAAGTCACCAGGTTTGTGAAATTCACAAGTGGGATTCTGGCCTGCAGGAGTCCGCCTTAGGCCAGTAAATAAATATATATAGCAAAAGCAACCAATGAAGCTGAGGGAGCAAGTATACTGGGTAGAACCTAGGGAAGGAATTCAGATATAGAACCATTCAGGGACATGGTTTTTAGAATTCAAGTGCTAAAAAAGAACATCATGCATCTGATCTGGGGTGTAGATGCTGAACGGGTTGAGGTCTGCGTTCCTATTTTGGGAAATACCGGTATCGAAGCATTCTCTCCTACCCTTCCTTACCCTTCTCTCATTTACTCCAGTGCCACCCATCTCCTGCCCTTTGACTTCATTTCTTTCTTTTGCTTTTGCTGCTGCCTTTCTAGGTTCAAAACTTACCCATGACTCTCAGCACATCCTAAACACTGCCTCTGGTATCTTTTAGCTTATTGTGTTTTTTTGGTTTTGTTTGTTTGTTGACACCCTGCAATTTAATCCCCAGCCTGGACATGGCTGTTTGCAGCTGGCGCCTTGGCTTGGCTTGCCTCAGTCCCAGTGTGGGTGGGATTTGGTAAAGGGTCAGGCAGGTTGTTGTTATCAAGTGTTGTGTCCTAACTTTGTCACTTTTCCCAGATTGGGGACAGTACATCAAGAATCAGTTTCAGAAACAGGGAAGACATCCTGTTGAAAGAGTGAGGCTCCTTGCTTGAGTGAAGGGAAGTAATGAAGGCAAAGACCAGTTGCTAACCAGTGTTAGAATAAATGGCTTTCTATGGACCCTAGTGATATGCTAAAGAGTAGGGGTAGCTTTGTTGAGGTTCCTACTCTTGGTTGGACATTTTTAACAACAAAAGGAATGGAGTGTTTTCTTTCCCTGATTGTATTAGTTGAGACAATACCAGAGGCCTGATATTCCACTTGGCATCTAGTCGTATCATCCTGTCTTGTTCTACTTGTCAAACAAGTTTGAAACTGTCACCAGCATCCTGACCAATTCACCCTGCCTTGTATTTTTTGGCCCCAGACATCTGGAGAGTTGAGGCTCTGCCATCAGATCTCAAATTTTTATTCCCTCTAAGTCCCAGCAATGCATGTCCCTGGTTGGAAGGAAAAGATATTGGATATATGATCATCCCATCTCTGAACTTGAAATTCTCAGTCACATTTCATTTTCTCCTTCAAAAATGATTAGGTGCTCTGCTAGAGATGGCCTTTGTGCTCTGACCTGAACTTTTTACTATGTTATCTGGTTAACTCCCTCATACTTTCTCTGTGTCCCCTTTGACATTAATAAGTTATTCCTGTTCTCTCCCCTAGTATTTTCGATTCCTTTTTTATTCTTTCTATCTCATCCTCTGTCCCTCCTTTGTATGCGCTTGCATGCTCTAAACTCCTTATATATCCTATATGGCAATTTTTCCCAGTGGTGTCAGGAGAGAGACAGATAAGCTATTGCAAGCCTTCTTTCCAAGATTCATAATTACATTTCAACAACAAAAAATTATTGATTGCTAAGCACTCTCCCAGGTCCTGGTGATAAAATGATCAAAAAGACAATTCCTGCCCCCAGAGGATCTCACAGTCCTATGCAAAAACTAGAGAGATGCTGGGGCGCCTGGGTAGCGCAGTCGTTAAAGCGTCTGCCTTCGGCTCAGGGCGTGATCCCGGCGTACTGGGATCGAGTCCCACATCGGGCTCCTCCGCTATGAGCCTGCTTCTTCCTCTCCCACTCCCCCTGCTGTGTTCCCTCTCTCGCTGGCTGTCTCTCTGTCACATAAATAAATAAAATCTTTAAAAAAAAAAAAAAACTAGAGAGATGCATGAACAAATAATTATAAAACAGGGGGTAAATATTATAAGAGAGATATGCATAAAAACCTGTAAGAATATTAATTATGGAGCAATATATTCTGTCTATAGAGTAAGAGAAAGCTATAGACTAAATCCAACAATTAAATGCCTTTTTCCTTCTATGCACTCCAGAAACTTATTAAAAACTATAGAATTCTAGAGATGAGAACTCCTTGTTCTATTCGTGAGAAAATAGACCTTGAGAGGTTGAATGACTTGTCCAAAAGCACTGAGCATGCTTTGACAATGCTGGGATCTCACGTATTAGTCAGGAAAATTAGCACTAGCTGCTACGATAGATGAAGCCTCACATTCTCAGTGACTTAAAACAACAAAAGAGTCTCCCTCCTCCTTCATTTAAAAGTGATGTGGGCTAGATTGTCTTCGTCCATCTTGTGGATATGCCACTTGCAGCATATGGCCTCCAAAATTGTTCTAGCTGGGGAAATGAAAAGTAAAGAAAACATAGTGGCACTTAAGTGCCTTGCCCTTAAATTAACAGATGTTGCTTTCTCTCCCCCTTTATTGGCATACACAGGTCTTATTGCCCCAATATGAGAGATGTTTATGAACGTGTGAAACATATTGTGTCCAAACTATCTTTGCCACACCTGACTTCTCTTGCGAATCCTACTTCTACTATTAATGGGTGATCTTCATTGTACACTGGTGGTGGTAGGGCACAGAGTATATGGTTAAGAGGGATGAATGAATGGGTGGATGGATGGATGGGTGGATGGGTGGATGGGTGGATGGATGCATGGATGGGTAAGTGTGAAATAACTTCTACATTATTGGTGATCAGTATTTCCAGCTGACCTTCTTAGCTAGGTTGATATTTATTGTCTACGCTATTTTTCTTACAAGTTGACCCTCATGTTCTTCAGCTGAAGGGCATGACCACCCTTTTACCCAACAGAATTCAAGAGAATTTTGATAGTGCAGCATGGGATATCATCGTGTTAATCATTTTGTGATGAGTACTGCAGAATAAAATGCCCGGCATAGTAAATAATAGCATTAGAGCTGTCTTTGAAAGAAAAGGTCAATATTATACCTGGTTGCTGATAGGAGAGATTAATATACTCTTGCTATTATTAATAATAGTAATTAGACTCTATTGCTTTAGCTGATCCTTAGGTCCCATTTATAGGAACAGCCTAATGTTCTTCCTGAGCATGAGTTGGCATATTTTAGCACGTCATTGCAAGCATTGAAAATCAGTGCCAGGATCTTCTTATCGTTTTATTAGCTTTTTGGCACTTGGATTTCGTATTTGTATTGGGCTTGCTTTTCCACCCCTGAAACAGTTAGCAGGGATTTTTATATGAAAAGTAGAAGACCTTTTCTTAATAGCATTTCTTATTGGGGGGCATAACTATAGATCTTTGTATATTTTGCACCATTTAGCACAGCCACTGTTGCAAATTAAGAGGACAGGCATTCTTGTCAGGACAATTAACACATGCAGCAGAAAATTCTTCTTAGCCATGGGGGAAAAATAAAAGTTTAAATTGAGGTTGTCATACAGGGAAACCTTTTAGGTACTGGGAATGGAGACAGGGGAGAGAAAAATGGAATGCTGAGTGTTTGTTGACCAGATCATCGACCTCTTTTCCGTTACAGTTTCTCTATCTAGATCACCTTTGAGTACTGTGAGAAGGGTTTGCAGAAATGTAAAAATGTGCCAGAATGGATGATCCTTGTTTAAAGGCTAAATACATGGAACGAAATTTTAGGAGTTTCCTCATTCAAATAAATTCCCCTCCACGTTCTTTCTCTGTCATGAATTTTCAGTAATATTTCCAGTTTTGGATTAAGGCACTAAAGGCCTCTATTAAAATGAACCAGTGTTACCTAGCAGGGGTAAACCACTTACTCTTTATCATTAATGTCTTACTGTGAATAATTAAAATGAGGTTTCTTCCTTCAGCAAAGCCTTAAGAAAGAATAGTGGTAATGTTTGAAAACTTAAAATTTATAGCATGCTAGCATTTACAATGCTAACTGAGTTATTCACCCATTTGTTTCTTATAATAATCATGTGAGATAAAATAGGCGTGTGTGTGCACTGTATTTTCTTTTAGCTGATGGAGAACCCGAGATGAATCAGTTGCCTATTTGAGGGCATGCTAAAGGACTGAATTATAGAATGGTAAGTAGGAAGGAGTAGGAAGGAGGAAGTGGGGACAACATGTGAGAGGGCCAATTCTTATTGGACCAGTAGGGAGCATACTGAACACCTAAGCTCTGTGTGAGGGTCTGGAAGTCTTGAGGGGGTTGATGTTTGAAAGGCAGACTATTAACCATAGTTGCATTATCTACCTTTTCTTGAGTGTTACCAGCTAAGACCAAACTAAATTCCTTCATAAATAGTTTCATTTTCTTTTCTCTATAATCTTCAAGGTGGATTATATTCCATATATACAGATGAGGAAACAGGGGTTTGGAAAAATTAAAAATTTGTTCAAGTTTACTCAAGTAAAAGTGGCAAAATATTTTCCTCTCCCTAAGCCCCACATTCCTTCACAGCCGCACACTACTGTGCAAGAAAGCAAACAAAGAAAAGGTCATGGCAGGGACTTGAAAACAAATTTCCCTTTCTTCACATCTGTCTCAGGCTTGGCTTCTTTGCCCTTCACCTTTCCATTAACTCTCTAATCCTGCAAAGAACAGAAATTGGATCACACCCTGACCAAAGGGAGGGTTTAAAATTTTCTACCTGGATTCTCTTTCAGCTTTCAAAGTTTGCAATTCACCCTTCAGATTCATTATGTGGAACATTTCCCATGTTTATTTCAGTAGTATTATTGTTAAGGTAAAATAATAAGTTTGTTTTTTGTTTTTGTTTTGTTTCTATTTTTTTAAACAAGACACTTTTTTCTTCCTTATTGAACAATATGGTGGCCATATGTTTCCCTCCTATGTTAAAAATTACCCTCAATCATTTTAAGGTGCAGTGAAACCTATCAAAAGTTTCTGACCAGATTTCTGTTTCAAGCAAGAAGTCATTAAGGGCAAAGAGTGATTGATACACCCAGTGCACACCACCACACTTGCCCTCCTTAGTACCCATCACCTTGTTACCCCCTCCCTCCTCCCCTCTGAAACCCTCAGTTTGTTTCCCGGGGTCCATAGTCTCTCACAGTTCTCCCCCTTCAGATTTCCCTCCCTTCCCCTATGGTCCTCCGTGCTATTGCTTATGGTCCACATATGAGTGAAACCATATGATAATTGTCTTTCTCTGCTTGACTTATTTCACTTAGCATAATCCCCTCCAGTTTCATCCATGTCGATGCAAATGGTGGGTATTCATCCTCTCTAATGGCTGAGTAATATTCCTTTGCATACATGAACCACATCTTCTTTATCCATTCATCTGTTGAAGGACGTCTCGGCTCCTTCCACAGTTTGGCTATTGTTGACATTGCTGCTATAAACATCGGGGTGTATATGGCCCTTCTTTTCACTACATCTGTATCTTTGGGGTAAATACCTAGTAGTGCAATTGCTGGGTTATAGGGTAGCTCTATTTTTTTATAATAATTTTTTATTATGTTATGTTAGTCACCATACAGTACATCCCTAGTTTTTGATGTAGAGTTCCATGATTCATTACTTGCGTATAACACCCAGTGCACCATGCAATACGAGCCCTCCTTAATACCCATCACTGGCCTATCCCATTTCCCAACCCCCCTCCCCTCTGAAGCCCTCAGTTTGTTTCCCAGAGTCCATAGTCTGTCATGGTTCATTCCCCCTTCTCTTTACCGCCCCTTCATTCTTCCCTTTCTTCTTCTACCGATCTTCTTATTTCTTATGTTCCATAGGTTAGCTCTATTTTTAACATTTTGAGGAACCTCCATACTGTTTTCCAAAGTGGCTGTACACTACATCAAAAACTAATGATGTAATATGCAGTGGCTAACTGAACATAAACAACAACGACAAATAAAAGAGTGACTGATACAATGGAAGGCAGGCAACTAAACTTTCCCTTAGTATTTGCTACCACAGTTGCTGTAAATTAAAATTACTCTCTCCTTGATTGAAGAGTTGCCACCTCTTGGGTGACATGTGGCAGCTAGTTAACAGTGTACAGCAATAAAACACGATTGTCTAAAAAGAAGCAAGTAATGATGAGCTGACGCTTTTAATCGACAGGACAGAGAGAAGATTAGAGGGCTCAGAGGTATTCTTTGAATTTTCATCTCCCTGTTGAGCAACCTTGAGCAGGCTGCTTAATTTCTCCATTAGTCAGTCTCCTCATCTGTAAAATGGGCATAATAATACTTATGTAGCTCACAGAGGCATTGTCAGAATTAATTAGGAAAAGTCCTCTGAGATCTCTGAATGAATGGTGCCATGCAATGGCAAATGATTAGTATCCTTATTATTCTGACACTCACCCATAGGCCCATCGATCAAATATGGCTCTAGCTGAACTGGGCAAAGCGACGGATTCTGCAATTGCATTCAGTGGCAGTCTGCCCTGAAGATAAAGTCTGTCACACACAATGTCTCCCTCGAGCAAGCTTAAGCTGGTAGCGGTATTGATGTAGGTGATCTGCCTGCCAGGATGCACAGAGGCAGTTTAACTAGGGCTAATTATGGCTAGCAATAATGCCAGAGCCAAGAACTCACCTCTGATTATGATGGGATGTTCAAAGAAACTATTTCTGAACAGATAATCAGACAGGGTTTTCTGCACCATTGGTATGGGTAGTATTCTGAAGGATGTCAGGGCACCTCAAATTTCAGAGGAAGGAGACTTGCAATACTTTTCTAGAAAGGAAGAGAACCAGAGAGAATTTTTATCCTTGCAAATTGCCCATTGGGATGTTCATAACTTATTTATCTTGGCCATTTCTTTTTATTGTTGCATAAATGTTATATGTTTGCTCTTAGAGTAGTAATGAAGGGATGGAGAGAGTTGGCAAGTAGGACAGGTAAGATAGAGTTTCCAATATCATAGGAGCTTTTGATCTAACAAAGATCAAGATAGACATGTGCAAACAAGGTACAGAAAATAGAGGAAGTGGAACTTTGAGGAAGCTTCAAGCCAATGCTGAGTGTAGGTGCTTTGATGTGGTATGGCTGATTTATTAATCAGAATATCATAAGCTACCAAACTGTATAATGTGTCAGTAAAAATATTCTTATTTCCAGGACTAACACCTTAGTGCAAATTACTATCATTTATCCACTGGATTACTTTGATGACCTTTTGGCTGATGTCCCCTGTTTCAACCCTTGTCCTCATAGTCTATTCAACACTCAGAGAAACACTCTTTGGTTTAAGTTATCAAGACTTCTATCCCCATTGTGCTTAGAATCAGTTTCAAACTTTTGCTGTTACTTCTTATTGCTTTGTATCACTTTTTATTGCCCATCTCCAATCTTATTCTGAAATCTAGCTGTTATGTAAGCTCTATCCATGCTACTTTCCCTTTAGCTCCCTGAAAGTCAGGTCTTTTCATGCCCCAGGGCCCTTGCATGTACGTTCTTGCCTGGAATGTTCTTCCTAGGTGACTTCCACTGGCTAGGTTTCAATATTCAAAACATCTCATTTATATGTGAAATATTCAAAAGGCTCTATCTAAATCATCATCTACCCATCCCTTGCCAATATCCTGGGATTGTTTCATGGTATTTATTAAAATCTGTAATCATTTATTCATTCACTCAAATGTTCATTCACTCTTTAATTTTCTTCTTCACTGGTTTTGTCTCCTACTGAAAATGGGCTCTCAGGAGAAACTTGCCCTCACCCCTAACTTACCAGTAGCCAACACAATACGTAGCACAAATGTAAGATTCTTTTCTTTTTTTTCTCAAACATTAGATTTCTTAATGTTGAATAACCTCTATTAAGCACCTACTGTATGTCATGCATTATACTATATACATCATGTACAAATCTACTTTTTCCACACGACAACTTTGAAAGGTTGGTATCACTGAGCTACAGTTCTCATACAATTAAGTTGAGGTTTAAGAACACTGAGACTTGCTAAAGACCAAGCTTGGATTCAGGGAAAATTGGATTCAAACACAAGCCTCCCTAGCTCCAAAGTCAGGACTGGTTCCATTTTTTCCTGATTGAGAGGCTGGGTGAGCAATTCAAATGAAGGGGTCAATGATAAATCCTATCTCAGGGGCACTGACTGTGGTTTGGCTTGAAAGGTATTTTTGGAAAACTGAATCTAAGAGAAAACCCTAATTGTTAACTGCTTTTGTTAAGTACTGAGAACTTGGTAATGATTCTCCAGAGGAGAATTAGTAAAAACCTTAAAAGAATAAACCAAAACAATATTTTCCTGCCCTTCATAGGAAATTTTCCCATTTATTTTCCAACCGCTTCTCACCTGAAGGCATCTCAATCTTTGGTTCTGATTACTGTTTCCTGGAGGGAAGTTTAGGGAGTGTGAAAATTATTTCACTTTAGGTTCACTCCAATTCACTTAAGAACTTTACACATTTGAGAATCTAAATAAATGAATAAATGGCAAAAACCTATTGAACTAAAGGGTGAAAAGATTGTGGCTTTTCTTTTCTCAAACTTTGACATTTAACGTGTGATATTTTGTTTGTGAGTTGGAGCCCTCTCAGGTTTAATGCAAATAAACAGGTTAGCTTTTAAAAATGAGACAAATGTTCAAATAGAAGTGTGGTTCTTTCTTTGCCAAAATTAAAAATAAATCATTTATGCATAGATGGGCAGGATTTTCTAGCATGAGATGAGTATTTTTTTCAGAAAGGTAGTTTTTTTTGTGTTTTTTGCTTGTTTGTTGTTTTGCTGAAAGGTTTCCAGTTGGCTATGATGATAGGAAAAATATGTTAAAATAAAGATATGCACATATTTAAGTCATCAAATCTCAACCAGAGCAATCAAAACAACCACAAAGACACATGAAGATGAAATTTCAAATATTGTGGCACAGCTGTGGACTGCTAGGCAATAAACAACTAAACTAAAATCAGAAGTGTTCGTTAAGGGGCACCTGGGTGGCTCAGTTAGTTAAGTGTCTGCCTTTGGTTTGGGTCATGATCCATGATCCCAGGGTTCTGGGATTGAGCCCCACATCCAGCTCCCTGCTCAGTGGGGAACCAACTTCCCCTGCTTCTGTTCACTATCTCTCTCTCTCCCTCTCTCTGTCTCTGTCAAATAAGTAAATAAAATATGAAAGAAAGAAAGAAAGAAAGAAAGAAAGAAAGAAAGAAAGAAAGAAAGAAAGAAGGAAACTCATTAAAATTGAATAATATATCTGTGTCCCAGAGACTAGGTTATGTTCAGTACAAAGTGGAGTAGTGGGTATTAAAAGATAAAACAAGTCCCTTTTGACTATGAGGGACTAATGGTGACAGGGATAGTAACTAATAAATCATTATAAAGTGGTCAGTGTTAGGAGAGAAGTAGTCACAGGGCTCTATGAGAAGACAGAAGGTAGAGCCCCAAATTCAGCCTTGCAGAATCATGACAGACTTCCTAGAGAAGGTGACCATCTGGACTGAATAAAGAAATGCTTCAGTTGTCAAGAGCATAACAGTGAACAAGGTTTCCCTGAAGGAACCTGAAACTTCCTTTGTCAGCTCATTCTCATCTATTGCAACCAGCTTTCTCCTCAGGCAGAGAACATTATGGCTAAACCCAGCTTCCAGATTTGTATTTCTCTAGACAGGAAAACATTTTTCCCTTTCCAGCAACCATCTGAAAAATCCTAGGGAAAGATTCTGATTTTCTTTGGTTGAATTTCTTTTCTAACCTTTAGTCTAATGCTTTTGGTCGAGGAGGTGGTGTTTTCTGATTGAGCTAGTTTTGACCCATCCAATGTATCTAGAATATTACTAGCTATTTGACATGACAGCTTCCATTTAAAACATATGACTTAGCATGCTAATGAGAAAGGCCTCAAAAGAGAAGGAGAAAGAAACATTTATCAGATGTTAAAAAAACAAAATTCAACTGAGTAAGTTTTAAAGCTCTTATTGGCTTTATTCAACAATTCATGAATTGAGTAGCATCCCATTAGGGAAATAGAAAGGGGCTCTGAAAAACTGTACAAAATGAAAGATGTTCATAGGGAGAAGGGGGTGGGACAAGGAAGTTACTAGCAAAGAGTGGATTGTTTAGAGCAAGGTCAACTCCTTTAGGGGATGGCCAGTGTCTATCAGGCGGATTACCTCACTAATGCTGACCAGGTAATGCCAGATTAACTGGTTTAAGATTCCACTCTTAGGAGATGTTGAAACTGTAATTAATTTAGGTAGTAAGTCTTCATTTGCTGACTTGGGCTTAGCATAAGTGACTCCATTTTGAGCCTGGTATCTCTTTATTTGTTAACACAGATGAAGCATAAAGAATTGTTGACCAGATGAAATAGTTGATATTCTAGGGACTATCTTCCAACCTACCAGTGGCTAAAGTAATTAAGGCACTGAATACATTTTAGGTTGCATTCGCCTACTGAGAGACTGACAGGCAGAGAGAAATAAACATTTGTTAAGTTATTTTCTGTGTTAACTGCTTTTCCATGTCTTTTACTTTCACCATCTCATAAAAATTCTTACTACAATCTTCAAAGATAAGTATTAATTTAAGTATAGGTACAGAGAGGTTAAATAACTCTTAGAAGATCACATGGATTAAGAAGTCACAGAGATTTAATTTGTTTTTAATTAGCAATTCCATGTTCCCTCCACTACACCATGTGGGATCTTTGGAAAACAATATTTGTAGCATAATGCATAATCTTCCAAATGGCCAGAGGTGTGCAAATAGGAGCACTGTTTTGTTTTCTTTTTTGCTGACTTTATGATAAGATAGTCTTTTTTCTTCAGATTTTAATGTGCTGTGTCAGGAGAAAATATATAATGAGTGCTCTGGATTTTCTGTCTTTTGAGCTGATTCTGTAAGATGTGTCACATGTCTCTTCCTTAGAGAGAGTAATTAATGGAGTGTATTGTTATTTCCATATGATGTTGTCTCTGGAAGAATTTCTCTTTGGGCATACAGTGAGGGGGTTGAGGGGGAGGAGGGACATGTGTGAAATTCTGCATTCATATTGAGCATTTTCCCAATAGGATGGCACAAGAAAACATCAATAATTAAATGGGAAACATCCTTTCATCTTTATAGAGAGATCTTCATATTAAGCTTGTGTGACAATTCTTTTAGAAGGGTCACTATCTCTGGCTCTCTGATTGTGGACTGGCAGAATATGGGGCAAGGGTTGTGTCCCAGCAAAGACAATGTTTGGGTCATTCAGTGGGAAGCCAATAACTGCTCCTAAGTTTGGCTCATTGCTCATTTCATTAATCCTGCACAGATTCCCTAGGATTTTTTTTTTCCTCTGTCAGGTAAACATTAGGCTTAGTTACAGAGGTGAAAGAGATGTATAAATGGGGGGGAGGTGTATCTCATTTTATTACTCTTTTGTGTAATAGTAATAAAAGTTTTGTAGGGAGTATTGTATACGGTAAAACAATCATTTGTCAAAGGGTAAACTTACTGAACACCAATGCTCTGTTTTTAAAAGATCCCTTGTGTGTCATGAACTACACAGTGTTCATAAAAAGTTGTACTCCGGGGTTAGATATTCTTGCTTCCTCAATTACTAGAGTTTTCTGAAGTCTCTCAAGGAAGAGGATTAAACATTTATTGTCAGGAAGCACCAGGTTGCACTTTGTCCCATGCCTTGACACATTCATTAGCCCAGACTCTAAATTTTCAATTACTGAATCCATAAAATACAACTAAAAAAAACTTAAAAGTTGTGAAAGAAAGAAAAAAGAAAGCAACAGCCAGAAACTATGCACTGTAGTTTCGAAGACTCTATTCTTTCCCTTTCATTTTAGCTTGGCCATTATAGACAGTATATCCCCTTACTGAATATTTGAAGTTATATATGAGTCATAATCTACTCTGATAGATTATTTACTATTTCATATAATAAGAAAATAAGAAATTGTCTATCACTTAATCTTTATTCATTTGTGGAGAGTTGATATGACTCATGGAGTAGATGAGGAACATGACAGAAATTAGCAAAATTTCCTCATGGTGAATTGGCAGACAGAACATTTTTTAGATAATAATGCACACATAAAGAAGATAACTGAAGAGAAAGGTAAAAGATAATTTCTATGACATGATCATTAAGAAACTCTAACTTGAAAGACTAGCATAAATTATATGTACAAAATTAGAGTTTTAAAAATATAGACTACTGGTCTCAGTTCTGACAGTAAAATGATTGAAAGTTGTTACCCCTAACCTTACAACAACAAAAAGCTGGACAACCTGAAAATCAGTGATTCTTTTCTTGGACCAATCAGAGAATTGAAGTCTCAGGGAGAATTGCCACCCTGAAAATCTCTGGAGGTAAGTGCCTCTAGAGAGATACAGCCTGGATCTGCTCACCTGGAACAGAAGTCGTAGAATCATAAACTGGCAGTAACACTTAAGTGGTAATTTTGATGAATTGCTTGAGATTGAGTGTCGACTAGCATGAGACTGAGAAACACCTGGTGGCTACAGTCTTGGGGGAGGGGGCACAGTTCTCTGGGTTTTAACTCCAGGAACTTGACCAGGTTCTTCAGTAAGGATGCAGGAAAGACCTTTCTATCCCTGGCCAAGGGAAGAGAGGAATAATCATTGTGATATACCCCCAGAGTCTTCTCCATAGCAAAGTCCTACTCCTTGGGGAAAGAGCTTTGCCTGAGCCTAATTCCAGCTGTCAGGATGGAATTCCTCCCACTCCAGCCCCCTGCAGCCTTCTTGTCTCACCTTCACTGAAAATATAGTCTGTAGGGCACAGTGCTTCAAGGAAATGGATGGGGAATACTACAGCTACAGAAAGGAATAAAGGACTGAAATTTAATCAGAAGATTATATAGCACTCTGCCTTCCCCTGACTACCACTACACAAACAGGGCTCTGGGATAATAACAGTAGGCTATAGCAGGAAAAGCTTTACATGCAGACCCTCTGAGGAACAATACTAAAAGGAAAGACTAACAGAAGGACACTAGAGGAACCTGAATCCTCTAGCATCTACAACTAGAGCACACATCAAACACGGTCCAATTCCTAGTCAGATTACTTAATTCTACACACCAAAGGAAAATTCCTCAATTCTTACTCATTGATCACATGTCTGGCTTTCAAAACAAATGAACAAACAAACAAAACAAAACAAAAAACATTACAAGGCATGCCAAAAGGCAAGAATAAACAACAAAAACTGCCTGAAGAGACAAAATAGGCACGAGTACCAGATTCACATATAACACAGGGACTGTCACACAGGGTGTCTAAAATGATTATCATTAACATGTTAAGGATTCTAATGAAACAAAGTAGAAAATATGAAAGAACAGATGAGTAATGTAAGTAGAAAGATGGAAACCCTAAAAATGAATAAAAACAGTGTAACAGAAATGAAAAATGCTTTTTGGTAAGTTTATCAGCAGATTTGATATGGCCAAGAGTCTTTGAACTTGAAGGTAGGTTGATGGCAACTTCCCATGCTGAAATACAGTGAGAGAAAAGAATTTTATTTTATTATTATTTTTTTTAAAGATTTTATTTATTTATTTGACAGAGAGAGACAGCCAGTGAGAGAGGAAACACAAGCAGGGGGAGTGGGAGAGGAAGAAGAAGGCTCCTAGCGGAGGAGCCTGATGTGGGGCTCGATCCCAGAACTCTGGGATCACACCCTGAGCCGAAGGCAGACACTTAACAACTGTGCCACCCAGGAGCCCCGAGAAAAGAATTTTAAAACAGAACAGACATTGAAGGACTGTCAAAAAAATGTAACATATACAACTTTGGAATAGAAGAAGAAAAGAGAATTGAACAGAATAAATACTTGCAGTAATAAAAGCTGAGAACATTTTAAAATTAATGAAATACAGCAAACCACAATCCCAAGAAGATTAAAGAACACAAAACAGGATGAATATAAAAAAATACTATATTTAGGCCTATTATTTTAAAACTGCAGAAAAAACAGAAATGAGAAATCTTGAGAGAAATCAGAGGAGAGGGGAAAAAAACCTTACCTAAGAGAGAAGAAATAATCATTGTTGCCGTCTTCTCATTAGAAACAATGCAAGCAAGAAGAGTTTGGAGGGAAAACATTTACAAGAACCTCACTACCTTCCCCCCCAATCTAGAATTCTATATTCAACAAAATTATCCTTCAAAAGGAAACAAGAAATACTTTCTCAGACTAATAAAAATTAATATTAATCTCCAGCAAACCTACTGTTCAAGAAATGTTAAAAAAAAGTCCTTTAGGCAGAAAGAAAACTAGATGTTATCAACTAAATGTTGTGTCCCCTCCAAAATTCTAATGTTAAAGCTTGAACCCCTTAGTGTGGCTGTATTTGTACATAGGATTTTAAGGACGCAATCAAGGTTGAATGAGGTCATAAGGGTGACGCCTAGGGAAGATTAGTGTTTTATAAGAAGAGACACCACCAGAGCACGGGTGCACTGGGTGTGTACTTGTGCTCTCCCCTCCCCCCAACACACAATGATTTAGGACTGTAGGAGAACATATACAGTATGAGTCTGAGTTTCCTATGGTGCCAGAAAGTAAGGAAGTTCTCAAAAAAAGAAAAAACACCCCACAATGATGCGTGTTCATCAAAGGGTCATGGGAGACCAGCAAAAGAGCTCCAGATGGTCACACCTAGAACAATTTGAGTGACAAAATAATTAAGGTAGTGTGACAGTCAATTTTGTGTGTCATCCTGGGTAGGCCATGACGCCCAGGTATTTGGTCAGATCTTATGTTTCTGTTAAAGATATTTTTAGATGAGATTAACATTTAAATCATTAAACTTGAGTAAAAAGGTTACTCTCCAAAATCCATGTGGGTGGTCCCTCATCCAATTAGTTGAAGGCCTTAATAGAAAAGCCTGACCTCCCTGGAGAAAAAAAGGAATTCTTCCAACAGATTGCTGTTAGACTATAACTACAAATCTTCCCTGTCTCCAGCCTGCTAGCCTACCCTGCAGATTTTGGACTTGCCAGGCTCCACAATCACATGAGCCAATTCCTTAAAATATATCTAGATCTATAACCCTGTCTATGTGTATGTCTATAATCTATCTTGTTTCCATCCATTTATTGTTTCTCTGCAGAACGCTGACTAATAAAGGTAGTAAGTATTGGAGTATAGTCCCACATATAAAGATCTCTCATATAAAAGAATTCCAAACAATTGATGTAGGTAATCCCCTCTCAAGTAGAGTTAACTCCTACCCCACCCCTTTAGTGTAGGCTGTACTTAGTGAGTTGATTCCAAAGACTAGTGTATGGGGAAAAAGAGAACAATATAATTTTATAGTAGAGAAACCTGACAAACACTATCTCGACCAGGCAATGAAAATTAACCTCAACATAAGTCATGTTGATAGCATGCACTGTTAATATGATTTGATGAGAATGACATTTTACTTCTGCGGTCTTCCTTTCAAAAACCCATAACTCCAGTCTACCCATGGGAAAACATAATACAAGTGCAAATTGAAGGACCTTTTACAAAACACCTGACCAGTACTCCTCAAAACTGTCAAGGTTACTAAAAGCAAGGAAAGCCTGAGAAACTATTACAGCCCAGAGGAGCTTAAGGAGACATGATTATTAAATGTAATGTGGGATCCTAGATGAGGATCCTGGAACAGAAATATTTCATTTAAGTAATAACTGAGAAAGTTTGCATGGAAAATCTGTAGGGAATAAGTAAAATGTAACAAAATTGATTCATTAATTCTGATAAATGTGTCATACTAGTGTAAGATGTCAATGATAGGAGAAAATGGTTGTGGGCTATTTGGGAACTCTCTGTACTGTCTTTACAACTTTTCTGTAAATCTAAATTTATTCTGAAATAAAAAGTTTATTAGAAATATATATACACTAAGGGAGAATAATATTTTGAGTAAATAACATAACTATACTGGCAAAACATCAATTGCTTCTTTCTTTTGAGGAAAGAACTGAACAGGAATTTCAGTAGAAGTAGGATCTCTCAGGTAAAGGACCCAAATCCTTAGGAAAGAATAGCTTTGATTGTCTATCTTGGCAACTAGTATTGACTTGTGAAACTCAGACTTAAAATAATTACATGATTTTTGCTGTACTTTTCAGGTATAAAGACTAATAATAAGAGCATTTGATTGCCATTTCTCCAAATGCATACTGAATATACCATTAGTATACTTTCCATGCTTTGTGTTGATGGAAAATCCATCTTTAACCATAAAGCAATTGATTTTCATAAGCGTCTTTTTCATATATTACTGATTTGTATTCTGTCAAGCCCACTATTACAGGACAGTTTGAGTATAACCTGCTCTCTTCCTTGCTTGGGCTCTCTGGTTTGTTCAAGTTACCAAAGGACAGAAATAGCTGCAGTTTTGGCAGTATCCATTCTCTTTTTCCATAGGGAATACTCACTATTTAGCAATGAGCATTTTCAAATGCAAATGACCCTCCAAATTAGGGCAGTCCTCCTTCTTAGAGCCACTACTAAGCCACCACCTGCGTATGTTCCTATTCAAAGCTGGTCTACTCAGCCCCATATGCATCTCCTCCAGTGTTTTATTTGACAATCTGTTTCAGCTTCGCAAGGGAGCTAGCAAATTATGTATTGCTCATTTTGTCAAAGTCATCATTGATGACAATTCCGGCATCAAGAGGCTCATTTTATTCTGCAGATGTTTTTATCAAATAGAAGATAAATCATGGTTCCCCATCTTGTTTTGTGTTGTACTTCTGGGAATAACGGAGGGCACAAATAAAAACCCTTTCATTAATAAAGAAAGAAAGGAATAGACTCAAGAGGATCACCATGTATGATTTTCAGATATGCAGAGCCCACACTGGTGAAAGATTATATTTAGCACCAACGTAACAGGCTTGGGATAAGGGATAGTGGTGTTGTGGGAGGGAATCTTAATTTTTAAAGATTCATATCCTCTCATTCCTTTGGGAATACTGGGCCCAATTTCAATTAGAATTCCAATACAGAGCAATGTTCACCATAGCATTTTCTAGAAAGGGACACTATAAAATATTTCCGAAAAAAATAAATGATTAATCTCACTAGTAAGTCATTGTGAGAAATTGTCTTGATAGTCTCATGAAATGTAGCTAGGCTCTCTGGATTTTCGACATAAGCACCAGGGCGGCGGGGGGGAATGTCAATGGGTCTTTTGATTCGGCCTGCTGTAGTCTAAACTCAAATTTAGAATTGGTGGGGGTGGGGGGTTATGGGTATGCGAATCTGTCTTTACCTTCAGGTACAGGTATAGCGAGCTGATGAAAGTAAAGCAAGACTCTGAAATACAAAGAAATATTTAATACAAGCACACTACATGCAAAGCACTGGTATTCTATTAGGATTCCATATGTGTATTGAAATGGCCAGACATGCTTCACTGTGGTCCCTATAGTTTCTAGTGCAATATGGAGTTTGATGGGATTGAAGTCAGGGACCCGTGTGGTACTTATCAGAGGAGAATGAGCAAATGTTAAGTGACACATAACCCTCCAAGATGCAGATGACATCATTGTGAGAGGCAGCCAACGGAAGATAGTGTTTTGGAAATTCTCTGGTGGATATTGGGAAGAAGAGAAATTGTTGGGAAGTAGCTGACAATAAAAAAGAGAACGGTTAATACAACTTTACCTTACCTTTGCTCCTATCGTCGTCATTTCCAATGATGTGAACTATGTGCCAGGCACAGGAGTAAGCATTTTACACATACTATTACTCACTGTCTTTACAACTACATCTTGAGACATTATCCCATTCTCTCTCAGTATGAGAAATGGGGGTTCAAAAAGGTTATGTCTAAGACTACATGGCTAGTACTTTCTGAATCATTTTGGACAGTGACTAAGAGCATAGACTCTGCCTTCAAACAGTTTTTGGTTTGGATCTGGACAATCCAACATTTCTGACCATTAGAACCTCTGTCAATCAGTATTACTTTTAATTGGGTGAGTGTGTCCATACTTGGCCTCATCACTGTATTTATTCATATATACACTTACTGCCTATTTATTGAAGATCTGCTGTCTGACAGCACTATGCTAGGCTCTGGACAACAGGGATAAAATATATCATCATCTCTTCCAAAGTAAGAGAAAGGAGTTAGAGTAGCAACCTCTTGTCTGGCCTGGAGTACCCACGGACAGTTATTTCTTTTCTACATCAGTGCCCTTTTCAGGTGCTAACAAGCCTCTCCAGGAAACCCTTAGACGTTCTGCATCAGGATTGCAATTTACTATTTAAGGGAGAGATTCCTTCTTATTGCCCAAATGTTCTCCCATCAAGTTTGAATAAAACATAAACTGATCAATATATAAAGTAGCCATAAAATTAGGCCACTGCAGTGACTATTTGTGTTGGCTTTTTTCTCCCTTCTACCTTACTTCCACTTGATTTAACACTAAAGTTAAGGCAAGAACAACAACTACAAAAGAACAGGAAAAGCAAATAAGATTTTAACAAGCTTTCAATAGACTGACAAAAGAAGATGGGAAACTAGAAACACGAAAATAATAAGCAGTAACTCTGTCAAGAAATACAGCCTCCGAATGGATCCTGAATGAGAAGTTTACTTATTTATTTGCATCCTTCAGTTCAGTTTTGTGTTAACTATTTTTTCCCTCTTGTTCTGAAAATGATTGGATTTATTGCATCTTTTGGTGTGTGTGTGTGTGTGTGTGTGTGTGTGTGTGTGTGTGTGTTTGCATTTTTTGTTTGTTTCTCAACACCCAGTCTCCTTATTTTAACATCTCTTTCTGTTCAGATTTTTCAGACACCGTTTACTCTTTTTTCCCCTACAAATAGAAATCATGGAACGAACAGAGTGATTGTTAGTGCACAAATAGCTTAAGACAGATCGTAAAGTCCCTAGTGATCAAGGAACTAGATAATGCTGACTAGCTCCAGCAGCGACAGCAAAAATTTTCATAAGCCAGATGCTTAGCTTTCAGCTCAACCCCATGAACTTATCCTCACCATGTGAGAATCCCCCATTACTTTTCCAAAAAGCCTATTGTCTTTCTGACCCTCAGAGAAATTCTGCAGTTTCTGAGGGTGTTCCCCAGTTTTATTCTTTCTACAACTGTATATAACTAACATGGGAAAAGACAAGCGTGCATTATTATTTTTTTTACCAAACAGCAAATTCAGATGAAGAATTTTAAAACAGGGTATAGTAGAGCCCTTTTGGATAAGATTCTGCCACTTGTGGTATGAAAGCTTAGACATTTCTTATAAGCATGGATGGTGAATAAGGTAGTTTTCCTTTCCTAAAGATCAAAATTGGATTGGATATATTATAATTCATGTTATAATCTTGAGGGTATCTGGACATGACAAATGTTAACTTTTCTTTTAATTTACTGATTTTAACCCAAAAAAACTTTCCTTAGAGTTAGTGTTTTTAACATTAGGCAAGCGGTTCAATTTCTTCAAAGTTTTTTTTTTTTTTTTTTAATCTTGTCCATAGGACTTCAAAATCTATTACATGGGAGTAATGCATTTCTGCGAACTTTTCTCACACAGACATGAGGAAATTAAATCTCAGAAAGATTTTGTGTTGAGAATATCATCTGCATAAATATAAGAATGAACTATCCAGCCAGGAGAGTAACAAATGATATCAGTGCCCTATCCAATCTGTGATTTTAGATATTTAGCCCAATATGAGTCAGCTATATGAGGCAGATCCCTGCCCCCTGGAGTAAATATGCCCCATGCTGTGTGAAGAGAATTAGCAGATCTAGAATACAGAAGATGATGGTTCTGAACTACTGACAGCCAGTCAGGTCACACTAATACACACAGGTGTATTAGTTTTCTAGGCCTTTATTACAAATCACTACAACCTAGGTAGCTTATAACAATAGAAACTTATTCTCTTATACGCCTAGAGGTTAGAAGTCTGGAATTGAGGTGTCAAAGGGGCCATACTTTCTCTGAAGGGTCTAGGGGTGGATCCTTCTTTGCCTTTTCTAGCTTGTATTGGCTGCCAGCAATCACTGGCATTCCTTGGTTTATAAATGTAATTCTTTAGCTTCTGCTTTTGTCTTCCCATAACCCTCTCTCCTATGTGTTTAAGTCTCTGTGTGTCCAGATTTCCCTCTTCTTAAAAGAATGCTAGACATACTGCATTTCAAGCCCACCCTAATACAGTATGACTTTATTTTAACTTGATTATATCTGCAAAGATCCTATTTCCCAATAAGGTCACATTTAAAGGTGCCAGGGGGACACAAAATTTGAGGGAGGTGACACTACCTAACTCGTCACACGAAGATTCCAAGCTCCATTTCAGGTGACATAGATCTAAGAGGCCTTTCAAACATAACATGTTAGAATCTGAGCTCTTGGATATCCCATCCCCAAATACACATTCCACTCACTGTTCTTTCCAGCTCAGTCCAACAACAACCGAATCCTTTGAGTTGTTCAGGCCTAGAAACTAAGAATTATGCCTTTTAAGTGTCCTTCTTTCACAGCCTACATCCAGTACATCAAAAAATTCTCTTGGTGACAGCTGCAAATTATATGTAGAATCTGGCTAGTTCTCACTCCCTCTACTGTGAATGCTGCTGTATGAGCTGCCATCATCTCTCATCTGTATCATTTCAATAGTCTTCCAACTGGTCTCCCCACTTCCACCTTTCTTCATCTACAGTCTAATTTCAACACACCAGATGGAGCAATCTGCTTGAAACATAGGTCAGATTCTATCACTCTTCTGCTAAAAATCCTTCCAGTGGCTCCTTATCTCATTCAGAGTAAAAGCCAAAACCGAACAAGGCCCAATGTAAGCCTGTCTCCCAAACCTATTTGACCTCATCTTCCCACCTCCCTCTCTTTGCTGCATTTACACTGCCCCTGGCAATGTGTCATATACACTGGCTATGCTCTCACTTTGGAGTCTTTGCATGGCTATTCCTTCTATCCAAAGACAACTTTGAGGTACTCAAGTCTCCATATTGTTAGAGGAGTCAAGGTGAGTTGGACAAAATCTTGTTCAAGATGATGTAACATGAGGACACCTGGGTGGCTCAGTTGGTTAAGTGTCTGCCTTCAGATCAGGTCATGATCCAGGGTCCTGGGATCGAGTCCCACATCAGGCTCCTTGCTCAGCAGGGACCCTGCTTCTCCCTCTGCCTGCTGCCCCCACCCACCCGCTTGTGCTTTCTCTCTCTCTCTGGCAAATCAATAAATAAAATCTTAAAACAAAAAAAAGGCGTAAAATGAATTCACATGTCATTCCTGGTTCTCTGAACTACAGCAAAGAGAACTCCTACAGGTTATGCTAAAGAAATGCCTCCTTCCGATTGTTTAATTGCTTATAATAATAACAATGATGACAATATAGTATTTTCAAAATACTTTAATGTGTGTACTAGACACTGTTAAATAACTTTCATACTGTAATGTGATATATAAATTCTTAGCGAGCCCTAGATCCATTAGGATATTGAAAAGATAACCTTCAAGCTCTGGCAAGAGAGAAAACAGTATATAATTATGCGATGGATAGAAAAACTCTCTTCCTTGTCCTTCTCCAATATAAGCACATCAACTCTGAGTGCCTAATCCTGGTCTCTTTGTCCCCTGTCCCCTATTTGTCCCCATTGGTAGTTTCTGGGAAGAGTGGATGTATAGAAAGTACCAACCCTCTTCCCAACTTTTTTCAACTAACACCCCTGGATCTGTCATCTGGATTTATTTCCTAACAAAACATAACTTAATAAGAAAAGATTTTTCATAGGCTAACAGAATTGTCCAAGAAAACACTAGATGGCTTTCAGACAACCAGTTAGCTTTAAACTCAAAAGGATAACAGACATTTTTTATCTATTAAAACAAAGAATGAAACAAGGCGACAGTAAAACAAAAGACATAAGGTTTTAAAGAAGAAAGTACTAAACAAAAGCCAGAGATGAAAGCTAAGCGGCAGAGCTCAGGAAGGATGTGGAAGAGAACAATGAAAACTGAACAGAGAGAAAAAATACGTAAGAAACAACAATAAGACATAATTTCAACAGAAAATACTGTCAGGGATATTGCAAATAGGCTTGAGGAAACTGTACAAAATGAAACAAAATAAAATAACATTTAAAATTGATTATAGAAAATATACTTAGTGTGGAAGATAGAAAAGGGAAATTGAGTACATGCAAGAAGATGAGAATAGAACACATGGAACATTAAAAAATATTTTAAGATGCAGTGAAAATCAAACTATTTTGATACTTAGGGAAAAGCTTGTATTTGCAGTAAAAAAAAAAAAAAAGTATATTCCTACACCAGTAGTACCAACACATACTGGCAAAGTAACTGAATGTCAAGAATAAAGAAAAAAAAAATGGGTTCCTGTTTCCAGTAATTGGGATCCAGGTTGTTTGGAGCAATACTTTGGCTAAAAATAGCACAAATTGCTAAATAATAGATTTAAAAAAAAATTCTTCAAAGTATTGGACACCTGAAAAGACAGTGAGGATCTACTAAGTGAAAATGTCTGGAAATGTAGGACCCCAGAGGTATAAGTGGTGCCTTGCACAGGAATATGGGAGCATTTGCTCTAACGGCATTCGTTGCTGCTGGCAAACTTGGACCTTTGGTTCGGCAAGCATGGCCCATCCACAACTGAACAGGAGACATCTCCACCTTCAGCTCAAAGACAAAAGTAAATAGGAAGCAATGCTGAACTCAGAAGACACAGAGAAAGTTGCTGTGATATTGAACAGATAAAGGATGGAAAAGAAAAGAGAATTAAGAATAACTCTGAAAAGTTGTGGTTATTGCATTGCTCTTGCTCACATTTGTAGTTCAGAGTCATGTCACATGAGGATTTCAAGTAAAATGTAAGGTTTGACTTGGGATAGTTATGAATTTATAGAACTTGATAGAAAGGAACTTTGTCCTAGGTCATAGAGAATCTATGCATCAAAGTACTTTTTCAAAACAATGAGCAACACACAATCAAAAACATCAAAACACAAAAGGAAACAATAAGAGAACTAGTAAAACTAACCAGTGAAAGTAGCTTATGGAAACTTTAGGCACTGAAACTATCTGACAGTTTGCAAGTACACTATACTGACCATACGGTTTCCAAGAAGAAGAGGCTCTAAGCCAGGAAACAGTGAAGGGAATTTCCAGGATGACCACTACATAAGAAGTCTAGTGCACCTTAAATTCAAGGTAGAAGAGAAAGACAAAACATTCCTAGAAGAAATTATCCAGGATTAAAAAGTGATTTCATGAGCTGGTTAGGAGTTTCTTTGGTTTCTAAGTGCTTAACAGCAAATAATGTAATATGAAATAAAAGGCATTTGAAGCCTCCAAAAAAAAACAAGAGTTGTATAGAAGGAGAAACTGTTACTTCGAGTCAGTAAACAATGATTTTATTTTCAATTTTTAGAATCAAACTTTGTTCAAAACTAAATTAAGTTCCAAAAATTAATGAAAATGGCATAAACATAAGTGATTGAGAAAAGATAATTTGATCTAGACTTACAAGTTACTCTTTTAAGTGGTATAGTTCACTGTTTCTTATAGATCCATTTAGAATATCTAGATAAAAGCTGAACACTATTAATTTTCAACTTTTAAAACCAAACTTCAGGCAAAGCTAGGCAGTATAATTACAGCTGTTGAATTCAGAGAAAGTGACAAACTTAGATAATGTAAAAGTAATAGTATTGTTAAAACTTCATTGAACAAAGAAATAAGGGTGGCATGATTGAAAAATACTTCATCATTCAAACTGAAAGTCAAAAGATAATTATTTAACATTGATAAGTATATATTCTGTGTATTTAGTGGTCCCATTGGATTTGAAATGAATGATTTACAGTAATTATATGATGAAAGTGGAAATGGGAATAAGTCACTGTACTGAGAGAAATTTCTGTCTTATATTTTCTGTATTTTAAAATTATTTCTCAATCATTTGGATTTGTTATTCATATAACAACTCTAAATATAATACTTCTTTGTGAGAGTGTGTAGTCATCGATTTCCTCATACACTGTCTAGGTGCTTTGGTTGGGAAGACAATTGAACCTCAAAGCACCCTCCATCCATTTCAATATTGGTGATATCAGGATTAAATGCATCAATTCTGGAATCAGACAGACATTTCAAATATAAAATGTACTACTTACACTTTCCTAATTTGTAAAATTCAACTTAGTATTGTGGGAATTACATGAGAATATATTTGTATATAGCACTTATCAGAGTCACTGGCACTGAATATGGGCTCAAATATAAGTAATAGCAACAAAGCACTGGGTCACTTGTACTTCGAGAGCCCACTCTTGGTAAAGCATCCACTTCCCCTGAGAGGCAAACGTGTGTGGCCATATGTGTTTGTGTACTTGTGTTTTGAGGTTCTTTATTAGATTAGTTATGAAGAGTATCAAAGTTGAGTTTCCTTCCATGCACATTTTTTAACCTATACAAATACAAACAATGAAAACAATATGGAAGTTTTTGAATTTTAGTGTAAGAAGTTATGATCTGTAAAATAATCTTTTATAATTAAGCTATTTTCTTTAAAGCCACAAATAACTTGCCAACATTTAAATTCTCCTTTAATTCCTAATTCTGCTCTTCATTCCAGCTTCTTGCCAATGAGATTTCTGGGCCCAAAGGATGGAGCATGAGAATGACTAGTTTCATGGGACAGCCTTGTGTTAGAATTAGGGGACTATGCTTGGAGATCCAGCCATGCCCATAAAGAGCTGTGAAGCTTATGGTAAGTGTCCTGCTCCCTTTGGGGCTTAGTGTCTTCATGTAGCAAGTTGATTTAATGAATTCTAGTTTACATTATACTGTCATATGAGTGCCCTGAAACTTTAAAATATAAGGAAAGAAATGGACCAATGCATCAGGTGTCATTTCCATTCCTCCTGTATAAAACATCTAGGACTTTTTTATGACTTACTTCTGTACTGATAAAATTTAGTGTGTTCTGAATTATCTGTTTTTCACTCATGGATATTTTCTGTTAATATCAATAAAAATTATAAAATGACAGGTTTCCCCCATTAATATTGAGCATATAGTAACAACATAAAATGATGTTGATCCATTAATTAGTAAAGGCAGAACTCAAGTTGGCAGGGGGAAGAAAAAATCTAAGCTATTTCTTCTTTTTTCAAAACAGGAAAAAAAACACCAATAAACCTTATATTATAGGAAAATCTCTTTAAAAAAAAAGAATCTCCTCTTCTGTTCACTAGAAAGTTATGACAAGGTCTATTATGTAGGTGTATGGAGGAAAACCTGAAGAAAGTTGTCTTTTGGGAGAACCTGTTAACAGTTTAAAAAGTTCAAACTCTGCTTTTATGATTTGACCACTGTCTCCAGCTGATCATCTCCCGGAACTTCATACACTAGAAATATTTAACATCTTTGATGCCTTCTTGTCTTTGTGTTTGATGTAGGCTCTCCCAATTCAAATGTACATATCTTTATCCAAAAATGTCTATTTAGGGGAGGGGGTGGGGGGATGGGTTAGCCCGGTGATGGGTAGTAAGGAGGGCATGTATTGCATGGTGCACTGGGTGTTATACCAAACAATGAATCATGGAACACTACATCAAAACCTAATGATGTATGGTGACTAACATAACATAAACAACAACAACAAAAGTCTATCTTTCAAAACTCAACTCAGCACTCACCTCACCCAAAGATCTTTCCTTCACACTGCTAACCACCTTGATGCTCTCCACCCTTCTCCTAAAACCCTCCAATCTCAGATCCTAGAACCTGTTCCTTTTGCTGCACTCAGTGTATGGACAGTGGTGCTTTTGCACACCTGCCTTCCTTCCTACATTGAAGACAAGGGATTAAGGATTGACTTGTATTCATCAGTATAATTCCAACATTAAGCCAAGTGTTTGATAAACAATAAAATTTGATGAATTTGTGATCAAATGAGTGGGCCCCAACTCTAATCATTTTGATGGTTTTATTAGTATACATTTACTCATTAACCCACTATTTTTGTTTGTTTTTTAGCAGCTTTCCTGAGATCTCATTTATATAGCATAATATTCACCCATTTGAAATGAACAATTCAGTGATTTTCATCATCTCTTTTTAGGTTGGCACTTCCCACAATTTTGGCAGAAAACAGTTTTCCTGGAAATCTTGCATGGATCAACTAAGTAGTTTTAACTTAAGGATAAATAATGACTGAAGAGAGTCAAGAAGGGGGAAGAGAATGCAATATAATGATTTCAATGCCTTCAACAACAATACTGGTTAAAGAGAAATATATGACACTAATCACTAGTTAAGGAGAGGTGCACTTTTAAGTCAGACTTATGATATATCTTATCCAGGAGCAATTAAGTTAAATCTCTCTAAACTTCATTTCTTACTACATTCATTATAGCCCTCTTCAAATACTGCCTGATATTTTGAGTTTTATGTCTGCATGGAAAAGCAAAAATCATGAATTATATTTCTGTATTTCTCTTCAGGATTTGTTGTACTATTTTGCACATAGTAGGAACAAAATACACATACAGTGCATTAAACTGAGAAACAAAAGAGGAGAATGGAAGAAATGATGTATCATCACACAGAGAACATATGATAGGCATCATAAGATCACAGCCCCACTTTGTCTTTTAAAATCTGAACATTTCAGGTAATAGTTTGTAAGTCTAACTAATTTCATTTCTCTGCTTCAAATTACTAGATGAGATTTGTCTTTATACTTATCACTCTGGAGGAATGACAGGTTTCAGAATGAGCTTCCCCAAAATGTGCCACATTGCCATGTGGACTTTTTTGAGTTGAATTCAATCAAGGCCCAAAAGACTCAGGAAGAGCTTGTACCTCCCCCTCAACTGCCTAAAAGAATTTAGATAGAGGGCCTGGTCCAGAGACAACTACAAAGAATATGGGCTAGGTGTCATAAGCTGGGAGTAAGCTCCACAGGGCCTACCAATCAAATTCTTCTCTGTGTCCCATTGTCTCTGCATGGCAAGACAAACATTTCTTTACCAAGCATCTGCTCTTCCTATCTGCTTGTATATTGTCTTTTTCCCCTTTGAGTCTCAGATTCCTACTCCATTCTCCTTAGCACAGGATGGCATATAAACCTCAATTGCCTAATTACCTGTGGGTCCCATATTCTTGTGAGGCTCCTGTATGCATGCAATTAAATTTGTTTTTCTCTTCTTAATCTTTTGTATCAGTTTACCAGCCAAAGAACCTAGAAAAGTAGGGGAAATTTTCTTCTTCTCCATCAAGAACAAGGTGTGAGAACATAGCTCTCTATTTATAAAGATCAATTCACCTACTACCACCATTTCTTGATGAGAGGTTGACAACCTTTGAATAGTTTCAGACAGCCTCCCATTACATTTTATAGTAAGAACCTAAAAAGAATAAAGTATTCAGTTGAAATCCTGAGGATATTTTAAGAAATAATTATCCAAGTGTTGTTACTAAAACTGCACCAGAAAAGCCCACCCTCAATCTGCTTCACAACTCTCCCACCTTCTCCAAAGGAAAAATACTGAATAAGAAAATTAACTCATTAGCACAATTATTTGAATCTTTTGAAACTACTTCCACACCCTTGGAGTTTGGAGGTCAGTCTAATTTCTTGATTAGCTGAAGGTATATTAAATTGGGTATCTTTGAATTTTGGGAGTTGTCCATCAACAACTAACAGCTTGTTAATTGTAAATGTCTACGTCCCTTAACATGGCAATATTTTATTACTCACTCCTTTCATTTAGTGTTTACCCATCCATATTCTACAGTTCTTGACACATTTTTTTATTAAGTGCCCTTTTATGATTATTCAGGTATTCACTCCTATGTCAAAAGCATCTTAATATTCTTTTATTGCATCAGTAACTGCATATCTATCTACATTACACATTTCTTGCCACCACTGCCAGATATATCCTACTGATTGCAAGGCCTCTTACCTTATAACTGCCTTGCAATGATCTTTTGTGAAAAGTCTTGTTCTATAGCAAAGTCATTCCCCCTGCAAAACAGCAAATAAGCAGGGTGCTGCATTATGTCCCCTTTAAGCAATAATTGGTTGCTTTGTAACTCTTTGGCCTGATGCTTCCTAATTTGTAACGCACAAGGCTCTGTTTAAAAAAAAATAACATATTCCATTTATGTTTACAGAGCTAAGGCTTGATACAAAAAGAGATAGAAAATAAGATTGGTCCTTTATTGGTGATAATTATACCAACAATACTGAGCAAGATATGGAAGGGTTAGATAAAAGCAAATGAACTTACTTTTTAAATTGAGTTTACTAGATATAATCATATAACGAAGTACAAATCTTTTAGCTGTTCAATTAAAACTACCTTTTTTCCCAATAATTTAGGAGTCCATTTTTATATTATTTTGCATAAGTATTTCAACCAATTTCCATAAATTTGCATTTTTGTTCAAAAAGCCTTAATGCCAATTATGTAAAATAAATGTAATTAATTGGTGCATTCCACAACAACTGCATTCAAGCCTAGTTTGCAGTCAGATTCTTCAATGGCTGAGTATGGGGAAGTGTGAGCTGGTAAACCTGCAAAAGTCCACGCTGCGGCCCCCACAGCAAACTGAAAAGTGAGGTTGGGGAATGCTTCTCAGAGGGGTTAAAATATATCAGATAAAGGATGCCTAAGTAGCTTCATTTTAGAAAGCTTAATTTAATGTCTAAAAATAGTGAAAGACCTATTTGTGCCAACATCTTCATCTTCATGTATCCATCACTTTTGTATCTAATCCTCAAGCTGACTTGGCCAACTTAACCTGTAAGTGTAAGTCTGCTCTTTCCAGCACATCACTCTGCCAGAGGAAAGGTAGGAACAGGAGTACTTACTCATACTGTAATAGGAAACTTACAGTATGCAGGAAGTTAATTCAGGAAGCAACAGGAAAACGTGTCATCATCTTTTTAAACACAGTGAAGGATATGTGTCGGTAGTTCTTCATGTGGTGCGTTTATGCTTTCCCGGAGAGTTCATGCCACCCAGGTACATGTTACATGTTTGCTAACATGAAGCAACAGAAACCTGTAGCGACAACATTAGCTCTAGTTTAAAAACCATTTGTTGCTTGTAAGCTTGGGAGTGACCATCTCCATATTTTAATTATCAGAATCTCTGATCAAACTGGAAGGCTATCATAATTGGCTGAACTTAATATGCCCATGGAGTTGCTTCAAATTTAAGTCTATGTATTTAGAAGCTTTAATGCAGTGAAGATGGGGAAAGAAGTGAACAACTGGCCTTCTCATCTAACTTTGAGTTGCACGTGAGGCATATCTTAGTTATATCTTAAACTGACTCTTGCCAGAATGCTCCCTTAGAGCTTAAAAAATATTTTCGTATTTTAAAATTCAATAAATATTCAGGAGGGCAGGCTGTCCCTCCTTTGAAAACTTGGGAGGTTCTAAAATGTTTGAACTTCAGCTCCAATGGCTAGAGCCCACCTTTTTGTCCTAGGTTTTCATTCAGTTAGTGTTGGTAACACCCATGGTGGCTCTAGGATGGTAGGTCACACAGTAAGGAGGAAGCATCTAGGCCTGTTCTTAAATGATTCCCTGGGATCCTGCACTCAGAGCCTTGTTTGGACAGATGATAGATGTCTATGCAGCCACCAGATTTAAATTTACAAAAGGCAGTGTTGTGTTATGTGTTACACAGACCTGCTATGTGGGGCAAGGTTGAGCCTGTCAGGTTGGGGCAGAGTAATTGAAAAAAATAACCCCGCCTACTTAGGAGTGTCTTCTGGTAAACTCTATGTAGGATTAAGTTTAACCAAAGCTTCTTATTTTATTCCCTATACTGGACCCAAGAAGGTACCATAATCATTATTTCTTATAAAGCAACTGGTTTTCAGAATTTTTATCTTAGAGGTTTCTAAATGCCTCACTTTTTATTTTCTTATATCAGTGCAGATATGAGGGATGTTGTGTATATTTCCAAAAAAATAATACATATTAGCACTCCATTAAGCCCACTTTGGATGAAATTGATTGCTCAAAGGTGATCATTAGTATATACACCCCACAAGGAGACGTAATGAACTGTGATCAAAGCCTATGTGTCCATTAGCTGCGGAAGCACTTACTGCCTGCCACCAAATCCAGTGGCAGGGGAACCACAAAGCTTTTGTCCCATACTTAATTTTTAATAGGATCTGACGTCACGCACTCAGAAATTTACAAAACTTCTAAGAGTGAAAGAGAAGACCTGTTGTCTCAGAGATACCCAAAACCATAAATGTAGTGGATGCCCAACTGAATTTTAAGCACTTCTTATGTTGAAGTTTGATTGGTTCTTGAGAAAGTCTACCCTTCTGGATGGAGGGTAAGTTACAGAAAGAGTATAAACATGCCCTTTCATTATAATTAACTCCTGGAAAAAGGCCCCCAGGAGAGCAGGTATTCTGAAAAGAAAGGTGTGTGTGTGTGTGTGTGTGTGTGTGTGTGTGTGTGTGTGTGTGTGTGTGTCTTGTTTGGGAAAGTGTTTATTGTAATGGAATGTTTTCAGTATTTAATGTGTTTGCTTCTCTCTGGCCCTGACCTCAACTTTCTAGACTCAGTTCTATTCAAGTAGATCTCAGCTCACACAGGGGAAGGTGACTGTGGGTAGGAGTATTCGATTATAGCATACTGTGAGCCCAGTCAACATTTTTGAATGAGAGTATGAGATTATTCAGCAGTGCTATGAAAGTACCAAACTTCACGAAGCCAAGATTGTTGTTTTAGAACTTTTGGTGATGACAACATAGATACCCTCCTGTCATTTACTCACCTTCACTTTGGTTTCTTTTATGTAATAATTCATGTAACAGATGGCATCTTAACATAAGATAATGGAAGGTGATCTTGTCAAACCACCAGCTAAATGGCATTTTATTTTTTTTTATATATCTATAATATAGAACATTGTACAAATCGCGCAGCTTATCTTCACAAAAGGCCTTAAAGAAAATAGGCTTGAGTTGGGTTGGAAAAAATAAGACTCAGAGAGTATATAAGACTTGCATAGACCGTGCTAATTGGTAGATTTTAGGTACAGACTGAGACCAGATCAGATATTGTCACCTTTACCAAAAGCCTTCATTTGGACTCTACTGTCTGCTAAGGAGAGTGGACCCTGTTACTACAAGGTCCTTGGTTTGTTGAGAAGGGTGATGGGTGTGTGAAAGCAAATCTGGAGGAGTAGTGATTTTTCAGGGGGAAAAAAAGTTGTGGGTGAGAGGAAGGGAAGTGTCAAGGAAGACATTTGCTGGCAAGACAGAGAAAAGGACAAAACATTGCCCAGGGAAAGGTCAAAAAAGAGACTCAAGAAAGGAGACAAGTGGAAAATGCATCAGTGAGGCTGATTTTGGGGGTATGTAATATATAACCCTCCACAGTCCTCCCTAACATGTCTTTGAGAAAATCTATATTGGTTGACAGACACATTGGTGTGAGTAGAATCTATCCAGGTAATGAGATATACTAGGTCAAACCTGACATGAAGTAGAATAGTGTTTCATACCAGAGTACTGTACAGCTGGGTTACAGTATTATTTTTAAATCATCTGTTTATGTTTGTTTCACAGGCTAGATTAAAAGCTGCTCACAAGTGCTATTTGTTTTATCTCTCATATCAATTTTCATATGAAATGTGACATATAGTAGATACTTACTACATTTTGTTTGAAACTCTTACTGTGTGAAGCTACATGCTCTTTGAAACTTTCTTTCTAGCTGCCCTACAAGGAATATCCAGAATTAATAAGAGCTCCAGCACCTGAAGAAATGTATTATGCCCAAAGCTTGTTTTTATACTTAATTATTATATTTATTTATATCTTACCTTGTCCCAGAAAGGGTTTATGATGGATATATCCTTTAGGGTTTTTTATTGTTGTTTTGATTTGTTTCTTTGCTTGTTCTTTGTTGCAAATAATAAAAATCTATAACAGGTGATTTCAGCAGAAGTAAATTTACTAGAAAGATATTGGGTGGCTTGCAAAATCAGTGTATAGACCAGAAAACTAGACCACACACACAGTTTCAAACAGAACAAAAACAATCAGGGCAGGAGAAACTGTTGAGCCTTGATATCAGGGTACCAGTTAGGATAAATGAACACCAATCATGTTTTCAGATCTTAAATCTTGCTTGCAGAGATTTGAAGTTCCAGGAGAATGAATCTGATTGGTTGAGCATAAGTCTTATGCTAACCTATCCATTGGTTATACTTAGTTGGAGAGAAAAGATGTGGTCAGAGGAGCCTATAGTGTTTCCAAGGATTCCTTCAGCTCCTGTAGTAGAGGAATGAATTATTCAGAGTCCCATCAAGACTGCAATCAATGGAGAGTTATTCCATGAAAGACAATATGAGGGTTTTTGGAAAGCACCCATGGATGCCAGGCAGCCAGCACAGTAAATATCCGCAGCATTGGGCACTTTCTTCAGTGGTCTTTCCATCTTTAGAGAACAAAAACTGTGAAAGCACCTCAAAGTGTTGACCTTCGTAGTTAGAGACCAGGAGTAAGAGGAAAAAGGAGAGGTCAAACCCACGCACTCACACGCACAAACACATACACACATGTATACGCACACACACATGTACACAGACCCCAAAGTCACCAGGATTTGTTGAGGAAGTTCTGCAGAGAGGTGAACACTACGACTTCAGCAAAAGAAGGAATTTCAGATATGAAACAAAGGAAGATGATTCTGGATTGGTTCTTGTTTTCCTTTGTGTTTCAAGAACTGTTTTCCCCAGATGCCTTGAAGCTAAGCTTTCTTTCATTCATCAAAGAAATTGTAGTTTCCACCAAATGGCAATATCCTCTCCCAATTTCCAACAGCTGTCTATCTTAAAGAGGTTATCTAGAGATTTAAGAGTATCTAAAAGACCATTGAATTTTGATTATGAATGGCTAAGAAGAAACCAATACTGAGGAATTGTGAAGACTAGGCTAGTTCAGGAGCCCATCATTTCTGTCACTGACAAGTCACCAGGCTACTGTAATTCAAAATCATTAGTTATGTCTTCTTGAAGCGCAGTGGCAAAGCAATAGAAAAGCAGCAGGCACTGGAGTGTTTCAGGAGGATAGATTCTTTTCTTCTACGCACTGGCCATATTCTAAGGACCCTACCGATTAAAACAAAAAAGACAGCAATATCACAGTAGATTCGTGCCAACTTATTTTAAATATGCAGCAAAGCTGCAAATTTTGCTGATTCAGGATTCTATAGTAGGAAAAGGAATCCTGATAATCTTGTTTTGAGAATACTCTTCAAAAGATTACCAAGAAAGATGGCATTTGTTACTCTTCTGTAGGAAAGATTGGAAGGCAACTAAAGAAAGTTTTCAAAATCTTGAAGAGATAAAAATACAATATGCCAAAGTATCAAACTGGAGGAAAACTGAATTTGTTAAATACGCGTTTTGCAAAACCAAGCCATTGCCTGTTATGCCATCTTACATGAATTGCCTGAAAACAGCTTTTAAAATGGGCAGAGCATTTAACAGATCACTGAAAACCTAAATACCAAAGAGTCCACTGAGGTGAGATATATTTAGCTATCCACTGTGCCCATGCCTGCATTCACCATTTTTGCCTGCTGCTATATCAAAGACTTTGAATGCAGCATTTTAAGAAATTTTCTTTTGCAGGTAAAAAACCCACAAAAACCCCCCCACAAAAAACAACAAATCTTGATGCAAATCTGCATTGGAGGATGCAAACTTTTTTCCTAAAAATGTGCATTATGCCTGGGGGTTAACCTTAGGCTCTGTCAAGAATATACCCTAAATGAGGAAGAAGTAGTTTCTAGGAGTAGAGGAATTTGGAACAGTGCCTCGTGAAAAATTATCTCTCCTCCCCCAACCCATTAAATTATATAATTTTACTTTAAAATGCACAACTGCCTATTAAAAAACTTATTTCACAGATGAGCCTCATTTGAATATGAGCGTAAACATGTGTCTAAGGAGGATAGCAAAAGCAACTCCCAGAAGGGTGACCTTGGAACATTCCAGAAACATGATAGTCCTTATATTGGTTCTGGTCCAGATGTCATTGAGAAACAGGATGGGCGAAAAAGGTCTTTGGCAAGATTCCACTTACTTTGCTATCAAATATCTCTGTTCCCTCCAACTAGATGCAGTTTCACCACACCAGTCATATTTCAATATTGGGTAGACAGATGAACTTGTCCCATTCAATCACTAATATTGATTCCCTCTCGCAAAAATGAAACTTTGAGTTGCCTTGGCACTGAATGTGCTATCCATATGCAAAATTAAAGACAGAGAATTAACAGGTGCTCCAATCAAATGTTTTTAGAATGGATTCAATAATGGACTATGTTCCATCATATTTCTCCTCCAAATGTTATGGAATAGCTCTGTTTGAATACAAATATCCTCTCTAAAATAATGATTGCTGTTCCCAGTAGATGGAGTGGGGCATATTATCTAAATATTATATGACTATATTTTCTCTACGTTAAGCCAAAACTTTGCGCTGATCCAGAGTGTAAAAAAAATTTTTTTAATACCCCATTAATTTTACAAAGTGGGCTGTGAATATAATGTCAAATAGATATGAGGTACCATAACATATGTGGCCACACTTCTTGCTACAATCCATTAATAATTATAACACAGAACATGGTACTTCAGATTTGCTTATTCATTTATATTTAATGGGTACTTTATATGGTGCTATTGTAATAAGTTTTTATATCAGAAAGTTACACTAGTGGTTGTGGTAATGTTCTCTGGGAACACTGAACTTGTCTTTGTGGGAATGTTCAAAGTGATCCTAAATGAAATAGAAAGGAAAGAGAATGCGGTCATGGAGGACAAGCTTGTTGAGCCCCAAGCTTCTTCCATTCCTGCATGATGATTATGTTCATTATAGGAAGCTATGACTGTTTCTCAATAATCAAAATGTCTCTCCCCACTATGTTTTGGTCCATGTGCATCAGCATTACAAACATGGCCTTAAGTCACTTTAGACATGTATAACATGTAGATTCTTATTAGTGCAAAACAGGCCAACCAAGAAATTTGAGGAGGGTCAGGGCTGACGAATCCTTGACTATTTTTTTCTTTTCTGACGATCACCAACCTACTTAGTAAAGCATTGTTATTAATCTAGATATGGGTAACAGAAGCCTATCGTTGAGTTGAGTTTTGTTTTTTGTTTTTAATTAGAATGCTAGCTAGACACCCCGGGAGTGTGAATTCCTGATTAGAGCAGCCATCTGCATGTGGGTTATAGCTTAACCAATTAACAAACCCATAACAGCATAACATAGAAGCGTTTGTTGGAATATTCTAAAGTAAATTCAATCATTTCACTGACAGCAAACAGTTCTTGCCATTCTAACACCAGACAAAATAGAAGGTAACTATTGGCTCCATAGATTGCCTAGGGTCTAGGTATCACAGTAATTTATGATCTTTCCCAACTTCCTAATCCCTATAAACAATTCAAGTGCCAATTCTGCAGAAAGCAATGCTTAAGAGCAAAGCTGGGCCCAAATACGGATTAAAATCTTCAGTTTTCAAACTGTTGAAGTTGAAGATAGATACAACTTTCATTCCATTGTATGTATGTACTACTAGTAATCCCTAATACCAGTGAGTCCTTTCAGCCTGTGTATCATTATTTCTTTTATCTTTGATTGAACAAAGGACAATGTCTTGTAACCATTGATGTGCACAAGTTTTATGGAGTACTATGTCCAAAGTATATAATCAACAGATATTTGTTTAAGGAGGCTAAACCATAATGGTAGCTCAATGCCTTGCTTCTTAGGGTAGAGTTGCACAGACATCCTAGTTTGCTTAGAATTAAATAGTCAAAGACTAAGTCTAAGTATTACTACTAAATAGCTGTGTGTCCTGGGCAGCACTCTTATTCTCTATGAATCTCCAATTTCTCATCTGCAAAAGAGGGATAACAGCCCTCTGCTTCATAGTTATTATAAAATTTAAGAAAGAAGACATATAGTATGACATGCTTCAGTCATAGAATTCATTCAAAACTGTGAGCAAAATGAATTATCTAACAAGTGAAAATTTGTCTTATAGTTTTTTTCCTCCCCGGCAATATGGTATAATGAACATCATTTCTATGCTGGATTAGAGTACAGAATTGACTCATGAATAAAAACTGATGACCTTATATCAGTCTTGCATACATATAGTTTTTTAAGGGGCATTATTTTGCCCCACAGAATATCAGAGTAACTGTAATTATTATGTATTTTTGATAGGATTTTAGCATATTTTATTTAGATTAATTTTATAAATTTTATGTGCTCAAAAGTATTATCTTATGTCCTTATCATTCATAAACAATTATGAAAATGAGTCACTGTCTTTACTATTATTAGTTAATGGAGTCTTTGCTTTTGCTTTTAACCCATATAAGTTGGACTGAATTCTATTGAGTTAATATGGAATCCCTGGTCTTGTATTGATTATGCTGAAAAAAAATTTTTCAAGGTATTTTTGGGTATCTACTGTATTTTAGATATTAGAAGTCTGTTATCTCATTTAATCCTCATATCAGCCGTTCAAAGAAGGTATTACTGTAGATGAAAAAGTGAACATCATAGGTATTTGTATCCTTATTTCACACATATGGCAGCTCATTGTAATCAGACTTTATTGTCATCTATCTATTGAAACTTCAACAGCAAATGTCATGAGTGATTTCCTTATTTATAAATGCAATGAGCATTTTGAGTTCTAATCATATTTGACCTTGGCAAAGTTTTATACTGTGATCATTTTCTTTTGGAAATTCTTTCTGATTTTTTTTTTACCCTAACATCATTCATCCCTGGATTCCCTTCTACATCATTGGCCATTGTTTCATAATTTCCTTTATGGATTCTTCTCCCTATGTTTTTTTACATACTAGAATTCCAGGAGGTGGGGTCTATCCTTATCCCTCTTTTTCTCTCTCTCTACCTACTGATACTAAATATTTCACAAACACTTCAAATTTAATATCCTCAACTGAACTCTTCCTTTTCCTTCATAAACCAGTCACTCACCCAGCTTTAGAAATCACACACACACACACACACACACACATACACCCCTCTACTCTGAAGTCTATCCTCTTCCTATAGGTTCTATTTCAGTAAAAGGCACCACTATCCATCTGATTTTTTCCAAACAGAAATTTCAGCCCATAAATATAAGCATTGGCCAAAGCCCAACTCCATTTTCTCACCTAATATCATACAAATCATTGCCTGCTCTCCATCTTGACTGCTACACTCAGCCACCAGCAAATCCTTCCAAAAGATTGCTTCCCTGCTAAAACTCCTTCACTGCTCTCCTCACATATTCAGGATAAAATTGTTAGTATCAAATACATTCATGTTCTCTAATCTTGCCTAATCACAAGAAGCAAATGTATTCTTGTTAAATGTCTAGGTTCCTAAGAGTTGCACCTCGGGAGTCTACTAGAAGTTCTGGGAGAGGAGTGGGTTGCTGTGAATATATAATTTTTAACAAGATCCTTGAATTCTACTGAACAAATTTGAGAAATAATGGTATATAAGTCCTTTTATAATCTGGCAGCTGCCCAATATTTACTTAATCACTACCAATATTTAGCAATCACTAATATCTAGCATCATGTCTTGCATTTTGCTGGATTCGTTAATGAATAAACTTGTTGAGATGAGGTTTAAACCCAGGTTGTGGGTTCTGACTCCAAAGGCCATGATTTTATCACACATTAGTCATAGTAATAGAAAGGTAAAGGAGAGTACATTGGAGAGGGAGCATTTACAGCCATGTCCTTGGAAGCGGATGGTGGGGTCATACAGACCAATCGCTCACTTTATTTCCGTGGTGTAAGTACATGATTCATTCATACACGCAGAAACTGATACTATGTATCAGTCATTTCATAAACACCAGAAGAATGTTGATCAAGACAGACACATTCCTTGTCCTTATGGAGTTCCTATTCTATTGGGGAAGATAAAAAGTAAAATTATTATCACACATTGTGGTAGGTACTCTGAAAGAAAAAAGATACTGTATGTGATGCATACTTCAAAGAGTCAGAGAAAGTCTGACTATGGAGGTTATATTTAAACTAAATTACCACCATGTGAAAAGCTGTTTAGAAAATATTGAGGATAGGGGCGCCTGAGTGGCACAACGGTTAAGCGTCGGCCTTCAGCTCAGGGCATGATCCTGGCGTTATGGGATCAAGCCCCACATCAGGCTCCTCCGCTATGAGCCTACTTCTTCCTCTCCCACTCCCCCTGCTTGTGTTCCCTCTCTCACCGGCTGTCTCTATCTCTGTCGAATAAATAAATAAAATCTTAAAAAAAAAAAAAAAGAAAATATTGAGGATAGAGGAAATGTCTAGATCAGGATCTCTGAACTAAGAGAGCTACGTATGTTCAAGTAATCAGAAAGGACCAGGTGGGTCTAGTTTCCTAAGCAAGGCAAGGGGTAAACTGACATCAGGATAAAAGAAAAAGAAAGGTCCAGGTCAACCACATCACACCAGGTACAGATAAAAATTATGAAATGAATGACTTCAGGCATTTTTGGCTATTTCATTTACTTACTGAGTCATCCACTTGGGGCAAAGATTTTTGTGTCAGTGTTTCAGTAGTGGCATAGCCCACACTCCAGCATTTATTAAGAAATTATACATAAAAAATTACTTGAATATTTGTACTAGGAAAAGGAATCTTTTCTTAATATTTATTATTCCATAATTTTATTTCTTTTGAGTTTTTTTGTTGTGGTGGTTATGCATAGCCTTTGTTATATAATACTCAACTTGTGACTCTGATAAAAAGGATATACTAATAATAACATAGTAAGGGAATGCTAGTCCATGTGTTATTTGAAATATCTTATATGAGATGATATTATCAAAATCAGGTTTAATGAAGTACTGTATGGTGACTAACATAGCATAATAAAAAAATAAAATAGGGTTATTATTTCATGATATTTCCGTTTCATGGATATCCATTTCATGGATATTTATCCAATGTAGAAAATCACTGAATGCCAAGATCAATAAGTTACTAGAAGAGCAATAATGAAGTAAAATGAGAGCTATTCCTTAAAAGTAAAGATTTTTAATTCATGGTGAAATATTTTTACAACACATGGTTAAGAATCAACCAAAAGAGAGATTCTCTTCACATTAAGGAGGTCTGACATAGATATCATCGCTTATATTTCATCAGAATTGGAGATGAAGCCCCATCATGAATGCTTATAATTTCTCCAGTGATAAGAAGAATCTCAGCTTTTGTGAACATGCCTTTATAGTTTTTGTAAGGAGGAAAATACTTTCATGGGCACAAGCAGAAACAGAGAGAAGAGCAAGATATTATGTTAAAGTAAAAGTTTTCCAGGAATCACACTTTGAAATGAAAAAAAAAAAAACTATTTGTAACAAACACATTTTAAAATACTATATACAGTATCTCAGGGGGTTAAATTTTCAAATGTAAGTTTTATACCAAGGGTACTAAGCAATTCTTTTATTATTCACAAATGTTCTACTATAATACAATTTATTTAAGACAATGATACTAAATGTAATTTGTAGATGTTGACTAACTTTCAAACAAGTTGATGAGAAAAAAAATCATCCATGGAAACCACCTGCAAAGAATAAGAATTTTTTTTTTAATCTTTTAAAATCTCCTTTTTGTTTAGTTAAGAAAACCCATGGGACTCTATATGTAAAATACTCTTTTAGAGTCAATTTTTCACTGGACTTTCAATATTGGAGGAGAATTACTTAATTCACCAGAAAGAAAAAAACAATCAATCAACAGGGATTTTTATTGTATTTATGGAGTGCTCAACATTGGGCTGGATGTTATGAAAAAAGGAGGATATGATATGTGAGATTGAATTGCCACCTTCAAGGAAATTAGTTTAATTGGGGAATTGCATTAGCTCATTGGAAATAATTTTGGAATAATGCACTGAGGAGTGCAGATGATTGAAAAAGTTTCATTAAGCAATTAAGTAAGGTTGGGTCTTGACAAGTAGGATTTTGAATGGCTTGAGAATATAAGGTAAAGAAGATTAATATTTCTTGAGCCCTACCAGGTGCTCAGTATATACTAAATGCATATTACACATTAGTTTTTACTTTTAATTCTTATAATAGCCCTGTGAAATAGGTAGTTATTCCTATTTTAAAGTAGAAGAAACCGAAGCTTAAAGAAATGAGCTAATTTGCCCACAGTCCACAGTCCTTACATGGCAGCCACTGGGTTTAAATACCTTGTATTTAAGGCCCTCTCTTGCTCCAAAGTCTATGATGCTCTCCCATTCACAATATTCCAGATGTGAGAAATACTAGTATGAGAAATAGAGGCAAGGAAGGGCATTCATGAGAGAAGGAAGAGGAAAAAAAATCAGTGGGTATCAACACAGATGTGACATTTTCCCCTTGAGCGCTCCTGATTTCACAAGTTTTCTTGGGTCTAATTTACCTCTTTAGTGGAGTAATTTTCATAGACCAGTCTCTTCTCAGTAAACAGTATTGCTCTGCAACCAGTGCTCAAGTAATCATTGATTTCTTTTATACCATCACTTTCCTCCTGAATCTATTAGTGAATTCTGTTATCTTCATCTCAAATGTATCCATATCTGTGTTTGTGTCTCTATCTATCTAAATTCATATCTACTTCAATATTGATATCTATCTCTATCTAAATATATCTATATATCTTTATCTATCTTATCTTTAAATCTATATCAATTTGTATATGCAAAACTCTATCTCTGTCTAAATCTATATTTTTATATTGATTTCTAAATGCACACGTATATCTAAATTTTATCCTGTATTTCAATCTATATTTGTATAGGTCTACCTCTCAGTCTGTCCCTACAGCTCTATCTCTATGTGTACCTACACCTATCCCTAAACCTGTACCTATACCTATATCTATATTCACCTTAAATCCATCTTCACTGAAATCAACCTAGCTTAAGTCATTCATCATCTCATACTTGGATTACTGTGATTGTCTCCTAAGTGTTCTTCCAACTGCTATTTTTGAACCTCTATAATCCTTTAAATATGTAAATCACTTCATGCTAATTTCAGAAGCTTCCAAAGCCTTCCCTCACACTAAGAATAGTATCCAAATTCCTGCCCATGGCCTATTGACTCTACTTGTGCTATCTCTTCTCCTTAAAGTCTCTCTCCATCTTCAAGCTTCAGCCACACAAGGGTTCATTCTTTTCTTAAATAAGTCAATCGTTTACCCTGCAGGCCTTTGAATTTGCTATTCCTTCTGCCCAGTATTCTCTGCTTTCAGAAGTTAGCATTTTAGTTTCTTCTTGTCACTTAGGACTCAGTTCAAATGTTGCCTCCTGAGGAAAGCCATCTTCTATCACTCAACATGATGTCAGAGACCCTGTGGTACATTAAAGATGGCCACGTATGTGTTGGCAATTCTCCCACTCTGAGGTGGGGTCCATATAGCATCTCCCTGAGTCCAAATGGGCTCTGTGACTGATCCCAGGAAAAGGATATGGCAGAAGTGTTGCTTTGGGCTCTGGCCTGAAGAAACTTGCAGTTTTCACTCACACTTAGAAGTGAGTTTCCATGTAATTAGCATGATTCCCCTTTACCCTCATACTGTAAAGACCCCAAGCCACATGGAAAGACCTTGGAAGATCATGTGTGATGTGGGGACATAAAGACGGAAGGAGGGTAGGGGGAGAGAGGAAAGAGAGAGAGAGGTACTTCTGAGGTGCTAGGTATGTGAATGAAACAGCTGTGTTGGGAACTGGATTTTCCTGTCCTTGCTGCCACTATATGGATCACTAACACCCAGGTGACTCCTTCCAGAATTGTCAGCTCACAAAAATTGTAAATAAAATATAATGTCATTGTAAGCCCTTAAATTTTTGAGCAGCATGTAACATAGCAATATTAACAGGCACATCCCAAGTATGATTTATCACATTACCCTTTAATTTCCCTACTAGTTATCACTGCCTGAAAGGTCCTTCCTTCTTCCTTCTCTTCATCTCTACCCTTTTTCCTTCCTTTTACTTTTCTGTTTTTCTCTCTCTTTCTTTCTTTACTTCTTTGTTCTTTGTTACCTGGATACTGTCTCAAAACTTCCTAGATTATGAACACTATATAAACAAGAACTTATGTATCTCTTTTTCCCACTAATCTCTGATATGCAGACATATGCCCCACAAATAGTTAGGATCAGTAAATATTTATTAAATGAATGAAATCAGTGTATGCATTTAATTATTCTGCCTACACAGGGTTGGTAGTTACTCTATCAAAATTATAACACACCTCCTTTACACAAACGAACAAACAAAACCCTGCAAGAACACTTCTGAATATAAGTGGGGAAGGAATACATGATATACGGTATTTTATAGTTGTACAATGGGGTGGGTTTCAGCCGAGCAGGATGCTTGAATTGGCTGGAAAATTACACCTCTCTACTGCTCTTTGGTATTAGACTTCAGTGGGATTACTAATGGTTAGCTCGGTGCCATAATGAGCTTCAAAGGAGGAAAAAACATCCACAGATTTCAAAGTAGCTTAAAACACATCCTTTGGCTCCTCAGTACTAGATCTTGTAGCTGGCAGAGTTCCAAACCCCTTTTCATCAGCTACATGATGACCTGGACCAGGCCATGTGCATCCTGGCTGCCCAGCTGCCTCTGATCCAAGGAACTGACACAGAAATAACTTCCATTGCTCCTGGATAACTCCTCACAAGGGCAGAGTGAGTACTTCTCTCCAAATACCAACTCAGGGCCATTTGAAAACTCCTGCTGTGGAGGAGATGAGGTTTTCAAGATATGAGAATGGCACCTTTCACATCTTCACCCTTTGTGCTTAATACAAAGACAGAAAAAGGGGCAGAGCCTTAGAGAGAGGTTCCTGTCACCCATAAAGTAACTAAACTGAGCTAGCTAATTCGTAGATACTTCCTAGGGTGCCCATCCAGCCTGTACCTTATGTTCCACCTCTAAGACATTCTTTCCTGCCTTTAAAGTCTCAGGGATGTGTTGCTGTCCTATCTAGATTCCAGTTACTTTGGCCTTCCAGCTTCTTCTGTGTGTGCTGTAACTTGCAGGCTCAGGGCTTTTGCACAGGCTATTTGCTATGCCTGGAACTTTCTTAACTCTTACTCTCCTCACCTCACTCAGAAGCAAGGCTTCAGCTGAAATGTCACTTCCTCTGGGAAGGCTTTTCTATTCCCCTAAGCGAGGTTATACGTCTCTGCTACACTTCTATTACAACCTTTATAGCAAGGAACACCTCTATATTTAAACAGCCAGACCATTGTTGCATGTGTTCCTTGTGATTAATCAATCAATCCATTGTGTTAAGTGTTTTCTGTTGTTAGACAGTAAGCCCAATAAAAGCAGAAATCAGGCCTGTTTTTTTTTTTCCTTTTCAGTATATGGAGGACTTAGCATGACTCCAGGCATAGATCAGACATTCCATAATTAGTCATTGAATGAATGAATAGATGAATGAATGGTTGATGGATCAATAGATGGATTTCAGGGATGTTGTCTTCTCTTGATTCCCTGCCCACCCCCACCTTGGATTTGGAACAATGTGTGTGTCCCTAGTGAAGGTGAAAGCCTTCATTCATGTCTAAATTCTTTATTTCTGATCCGCATAGATCACTGGTCTATTTCAATTGCACCCTGTGTTCTAGACCAATTCTGATTTGAAGCAGGAAGTAGATAAGAATTCTAATTATTTTACTCATGAATTTTTTACAAAGTTGTCCTTCCTAACAATGACTCTAAAGCCTTTGGTAAATGTGGGATCCCAAGTATGTCCTTTTAGCGTGCTCCATTGTGGTAAGTGATCCCAGCACACTTATTTCAAGCCTGAGCTTCTGTATGTGACAATTACTGAAACTTATTTCAGTATCTATGTCAGGCACTCAATAACTGGATACCATTATTATCAATGTGATTATTGATTAAGAGTCAATGTTCCAATTGCCTAGGCAGTCCTTCTCTTTCCCTTTGAGTTCTGTGTTCACACCTTACATTTTCATCAAGTCCCCTAAAATGGGTCCAGAAATCTTCACCCTGAGCCTAGTCTATGAACTCAGGCTTTCCTCTCCCTGACTATATTTCTGGTGCTACTAGTTTGCTTCTCTTCCAGCAACTACAGAGCATTTGTACTGGAATTTAGCTTACTGAGGCTCATCTCATCTATTGGAAACCCCCAACTACTTTTTGAATCACTATCTTAGCATATCATTTCAACTGAGATCAGATATTATTGTGACTCTTAGATATCACTGCTACGTGATATTTTTATATATTTATATATTTTAGTTATATTTTTATATATTTTAGTTACTTTGCTGAGCATGTCTCATCTCTAATAGTTAAGAGTCTAGATTCTATAGTCAGAGATACAGGTTTTGAAGAATGGATCCTCCAGTGGTTAGCTGTAAAAACTTCAGAAAACTATTTAGTTCCTATGCCTCTCTCTCTCTCTCTCTCTCTCTCTCTATCCCCCCCCCTCTCTTTTTTAATGGAAGTCAGTAATAGTACCTACCTTCCAGAACTATTGTCAGGATGAAGTGGGGTATCATGCTAGTAAAAGACTATGGGCAAATCTTCTTTCCTCCCTGGTCTGTCTGCCTACTTGCAATCATAATTTCCTGCTTGGTCTTAACATCTTCCCCAAGGTTTTGCTGGGTGTGTTTGGTTCAAATACTGCCCCTGCATATTACCTGGAGACATACACACATTATCGGTCTTCTGGCTCTTTGGGAACTAGAAATTGTATGGATGCTAATATCTTAAGTACTATTTGAACCTGTTCTCTGGGATACCCTGACCATAGTAGCAACTATTCACTTGTGATTCTCTCACTTGTGAGGCAGTCTTTCAAATGAACTGTGAATTTTTCACTAAGAAAAACAGTAAATTAAACTATTATTTTTTAAAGCCTTGTTATTAAGACTTTTGCTTCTGGGAGATAGAGTAAGCATACTTCTGTCATCATCACAATAAGTACAACGAAGAACACTGGATATTATATCTAAAATATAAGAAGACTCTGAAATAGAGACAGTAGAAGTCAGACTGGCAAGGAAACTTAAGACCTAAGGAATGGTTAGCTACCTGGGTTTTCTTTTTGCCTCATATATTCCAACTCAGAGCTGATGAGGTCAGCAATTTGAAAACACCAGCCAGCACAGACAAAAATAGCCCTAACAAAAGCTTGCTCTCTCTAGCCAAAGGACCAGGAAGAAGGACAGCCTAACAAGACAGAAAACTTTAGACAATAACCGCTCTATTCCAGCTAAACAACACAGAAGAAAAAAATCTTGTCTGGGCCCACCCATACCAGCAAAGACTAAGTGTTGATCCACTTAAGGATGTTACAAGGAACTCTCATATCCTTACTGGGCTGGAGTTGGAGAGGATTAGGTAGGGAGCTAGAATTTTAATCCCTGCTGGACAGTACTAAACCTCCCACTGACAGCGTCATTCAGACCACATGGGAGTCTTTATTTCTACTCATAGTTGGCTATAATGATACCATTCCCATTCCACTCAGATGGTGACAGAGGAGGCCTGGTGGAGAGAGGTACCTCTCATCATCATCCAGTGGTAACAAGGCTACTCCCACTGCTGTCAGTAAAGACTACATGGAGAGTCAGAACTCTCACCTCTGCTTAAAAGTAATGAGGATCATGCCCAAATTGGGTGTCAATTGAGGCTGAGTGGCAAACCTGGAATTTTATCTCCATGCGGCAATAAAAAGATGATACTCCTCCTTCCAGTCAACAGAGTCATGTTCCAAAAAGCCAGCTAAAAGAGAAATTTAGTAATATCAAAAATTACCTAACATAATACAAAAATGTCTAGGTTTCAAAAAATAATCACTTCTCATATCAAGAATGAGGAAGATCTATGGGGCGCCTGGGTGGCACAGGGGTTAAGCGTCTGCCTTCGGCTCAGGGCGTGATCCTGGCGTTATGGGATCGAGCCCCACATCAGGCTCTTCCACTATGAGCCTGCTTCTTCCTCTCCCACTCCCCCTGCTTGTGTTCCCTCTCTCGCTGGCTGTCTCTATCTCTGTCAAATAAATAAATAAAATCTTTAAAAAAAAAAAAAAAAGAATGAGGAAGATCTCAAACCAAAAGAAAAATGCAATCAAGACATGTCAACATTATAGAGATGTTAAAATTATCTGACAAAGTTTTAAAGCAGCCACAGTAAGATTTCTTTATTGAGCAATTAAAAACATGCTTGTAACAAATAAAAAAAATAGAAAGCCACAGCAAAGAGCCAGAAAATCTCAGCAAGGAAATAGAGGATATAACAAGAACCAAACAGAACTTTAGAACTGAAAAATACTTACTGAAATATAACTGAAAAATACAATTACTGAAATAGAAGCTCAGCAAATAGGCTCAATCATAGAATGCAGGGGACAGAGGAAATCATCAATGAATGGAAAAGAGAACAATAGAGATTATTCAATCTGAATAGCAAAAAGAAAATAGACAAAAAAATTAATAACTTCTTAGAGATATGTGGAACTATAATGAAAGACCTAACATTCTTGTCATTGGAGTTCAAAAACAAGAGGAGAAAGATGACAGGGCTGAAAAACTACACATAGAAATAATGAACAAAAACTTCCCAAATTTGTCAAAGACATAAACTTCTAGATTCAAGAAGCTGAGTAAACCCCAGATGGGATAAACCAAAAGAAATTCATGCAAAGACACATTATAATTAAATTTTCAAAAACTAAAGACAAAACAAAGAAAAAAATCTCAACAGTGGCCAGAGAAAAAGGACACCTTACATATAGAGAATAATCAATTATGATAGCTAGTTTATCATTAGAAATGATGGAGGCCAGAATAAAGTGGCACAATATTTTTCAAGTGTTGAAAGAAAAGCTCTGTCAACCTAGAAACCTATACACAGCAAAAATATCCTTCAGGAATGAAAGTGAAATCAAAATATTGTTAGACAAAGAAAAATTAAAGTAATCTATCACCCTCAGACCTATTATAAAAGAATGGCTTAAGGAAGTTCTCTAAACAGAAAGAAAACTGTAAAATAAGGAATCTTGAAATACTGGGGAAGAGGAAAGAACAAGATAAGAAAAATTAGGAAAATACAATAAGATTTCCCTTCTTGCTTGAGTCTTCTAATTTTTTTATGATGAAAGCAAAAAAAAATTAACATTGCGTGATATGATTCTAAATGTATACTGAGGAAATACTGAAGGCAATTATAAATAAAGGAGTGCAAAGGAATCTAAAGGGAGGTAAGATTTTAATACTTCATTTACACTTGTAAAATAATGACACCAGTAGACTGTGTGTGAACATATATATATTCATGCACACACGCACACAGACACCTCACACTTACATTCACATGTATAATGTAGTATCTAGAAAAACCACTTAAAAAGCTACACAGAGATATACTCAAAAACATTATAAATTAATCACAATAGAATCTTAAAAAAATTCAAGTAACCCACAAAGAGACAGGAACATGAAAATAGAGATCTGAAAAACTAAGAGAACAAACAGAAAATAAAAATTAAATGGCAGTTTAAACCCTAACATATCAATAATTACATTAAATGTAAATGGCATAAATACATGTTAAAATACAGAAATTGGCAAAGTGGATTGTAAAATATGACCCAAATATTAAAAATAACAATAACAACAACAACATGTATCATGCACACATTAATCAAAGGAAAGCAGGAGTGGATATATTAATATCAAATAAAGTAGACTTCAGAGCAAAAAAAAATTACCTAAAAGAGTGACATTTTACAATAATAGAAGGACAAAGCTGCAAATAGGCACAGAAATCCTAGATAATGTAGGCACTAAATAACATAGCTGCAAAATGTGAGGCAGACACTGATAGAAGTGAAACAGAAAACATGCATCCACTATTACACTTGGAGAGTTCAACACTCCTCTCTCAACACTTTACAGAAAAATCGAACAGAAAATCAGCAAGGATATAGAAGAAGTCAACAGCACTATTAGCCAACAGTATCTGCTCAATATTTTTAGGACACCCAACAACAGCAGAACTCATTATTTTTAAGTGCACATGAATCATATCCTAAGGTAAAAAGCTATAAAATAAACCTTAGAAATTTAAACTAACTTAAATTTATACAAGTATGTACTCTGACCACAATGGAATCAAACTAGAAATCAAGAGAGTAATTACAGAAAAATTTCCAAACATTTGAAAACTAAGCAGCATATTTATAAATAATCCATGGGACTAAAAGTTAGTTTCAAGAAAAATAAAAAAAAAATGTATATACAAACTATCAAAATTTGTGAGACGCAGCTAAAGCAATACTAAGAAGGAAATTTATAGAATTAAATTTATACATGAAAAATGTCTCAAATCAATAATCTAAAAAAAAAAAAAAGAAAAAGAAAAAAGAAAAAAAAGAAAAAGAAACCCAAAGCAAACAGAAGCACGAGAATAATACACATTAGGGCAGAAATGAATGAACTCGGAAACAGAAACACAATCAAGAAAATCAATGAAACCAAGAGCTAATTCTTTAAAAAGATCAATAATGTTGACGAGCAGCTAGCGACCTTGAGAAAGGAAAAATATGTGAAAATACAAAAATTACCAGTATTAGAAATGAAGCAGGGGATACCACTACAGACCCTGCCAGCATCCCAAAAGGTAATATGGAAATATTATGAACAACTTTGCCCATATACCTTTGACAATGTGTTTGAAATGGACAACTTTTTTGAAAAACACAAACTACTCTTACTCGCCCAATATGAAATAGAATAAAATAAATGACTGCAAAACCCTATCACTATTAAGAAATTTGAATTCATATGATTTCTCTCATCTATGGAACATAAGAACTAGAATGATCAGTAGGGGAAGAAAGGGATAAAGAAAGGGGGGGTAATCAGAAGGGGGAATGAAACATGAGAGACTATGGACTATGAGAAACAAACTGAGGGCTACAGAGGGGAGGGGGGTGGGGGAATGGGATAGACCGGTGATGGGTAGTAAGGAGGGCACATATTGCATGGTGCACTGGGTGTTATACGCAACTAATGAATCATCGAGCCTTACATCGAAAACCGGGGATGTACTATATGGTGACTAACATAATATAATAAAAAATCATTATTAATAAAAAAAAAAAAAAAAAAAACCTAAAAAAAAAAAAAAAAGAAATTTGAATTCAACTATTTAATAATTGAGTTCAAAGTCTTTATAAAAAGTTAATAATGTTCATCTCATACAGATTTGACCTAAGAATATAAGGAAAATCATACCAATTATCAGTTTACATTCTTTAGAATGTAATTTTACATTCTTTACATTATATTCCATTTTTTCCTTCTAAAAATTTCATAGTTTTAAATTTACATTTAGATTTACATTTAAATCTATGGTGCATTTTGGATTAATTTTTGCATAGGTGTGAAGTTTATGTTCTGTTTTTGACCAATGATTCAAGTATGTATTACTACCAGGTAATGAATGAAAAAAAACCTAAATATCTAACACCAGGTAACAGTTGGTTTTCAGTTCAAATCAACTTAAGATTCAGTTTTATCACTTTAACTACACCGTGGCCATAACCTGTAAAATAAGAGCCAATAAAATGTATCATTCTGGTTGCTGTCATTCAGTGCAAAGAGCTCAGGATAGAGATTTTTCCTGTAATTTTGGTATACTTATATCTAATTATCTGTCTTACCTTGGGCATCACTTAAATTCCTTGAGTTGGTAATTAGAAAAAGTTACATGAGATTATTTTACGTTCTTTTACTTTTAGCTATGATATTCTTTGATTCAAATCCAGAGTGTCTCATCAGAACTCGATTAAGGGACGGGGTGACCAGGGTATTCTTGGCAAATTGGATTTTCCAAAAATGGTCATACCAATATTAATCTCATCCTACAAGCTCTTCTTACAAAGTAATACTGGCAATCCTCTAAGAAATAGTGTCTCTGGTGCATCCCCTCAAATCTGGGTATACCTTTGTAACTGCTTCAACTATGAGAATATGGCAAAATTGACACTTGCCTGACTTCTAAGGCTAGGTTGTAAAAGGCAATGTGGCTTCACCCAGAACATACTCTTTCTCTGTCTCTATCACTGTTTCTGTCTCTCTCTTTCTGTCTCTCTCTCTCTAAGAACTTGTGCCTTTGGAGATCCGGTCTACCATGTTAGTACTTTGGAAGCTGCTATGCTGGGGATCACATAAGCTACCACACAGAGTTACAGAAAGATACACCAGGAGCCCCTATGATTCCCAGATGTCCAAGTCTCCCCAGTTGGAATTCCACACACATGAGTAAGGATGCCTTCATGACACTAGTTTTAGGCACCATTAGACTGATGCTTCATGAAAGACCCTAAACCAGAACCACAGAGCTGAGCTGTTCTTAAATTTCTGACTCATTAAGATCATGAGAGAAAATCAATAAATATTGTCTTAAGTCACTGAGTTTTGAGTTGGCTTGTTACATAGCCACTGTTATAAAAAGGTCCATTTAAAGGACTGCTAAAACATCACTGGAAATGTAGCGAGATCAAGAAAGTTGTATTCACTAGAATGCTTTGGAGTACATAAGTGTATGAATGAATCTGGTAAATCTAAGTTGCACTGAAAGCTACATCTTAACAGCATTAACATCTGAGGGGTGCATATTCATATTTCTAAAACATAGAGTCAGAGGAATAGGATAGCAGAGTTAAAATATTTTCTAATCATACTTAAAACCAACAGAGCAGGGTTAGTCATTTCATATAGCCTATTGAGCAAGACTGTAAAAAGCAATGGCCTTGGGAGAGCTCATCATATAAAGGGAACTCTTCCCCCTACAGAATGCAAGAACCCTGAACTCAAGAACATGTGTTCCCACTGTAGAGGTGCATGGTTTTTCTCTGTGCTAAGTCTTGAAGACAAAATCTCTCATTAGAGACTCTAGCACTCCAGTGAAACCTGGGTACCAGATTCAAGGCATAGTGGTAACCTAGACAGCAGCCAGGTAAAGAGAGTAATATATCTGGTAATATAATCGGACACAATAGATTTGTCAGACTGTATTATTGTTCAAAATAATTAATTCCTGGGCTGCCCGCATGGCTCAGTGGCTTGAGTGACCAACTCTTGAGTTTGACTGGGGTCATAATCTCCAGGTGGCCAAGGCTCTGTGCTCAGCTTGGAATCTGCTTGTCCTTCCCCCTCTGCTCCTCCCCCTGCTTGCTCTCTCTCTCTCTCTCTGAAATGAATAAATAAAATCTTTAAAAAAATAATTCACTTCCATCATTGTAAGTTAATATATCCTTGTCTTTGTTGTGTAACTTTCAGTGCCACTGTATAAGGGGCATATATTTTCCTGTCTCATTGGTCAATCTGTCGTCGTAATCTGAGTAAATGTGATGTATGCCATGTTGGAACAGACGTTTTAAATATGATCGCATGGTTCAGCTTAGTCTCTTGCTTCTGCTTTCTGCTTTGAGAACGGCACATTCCAGATAAAGGTTGCTCCTTTAGCCTGCAAGTCTAATTGAGAAGACAAATGGAGTGGAGCCATTGCTGGAACAGAACACTACTGGCCTAGGGTTTACATGTAATGTGAGCAAGAAATAAGCCTTTGTGTTATATGACACTGAGATGCTGGAGTTTGTTATTCCACCAAAGATACCAAGTACACATGCCTGTGGGAACACTAACAGATGTGCACCTATCTGTGGCCTTTCAAAAGAATTAAAAGAATATGTAAGTATATGGATATGGTGTGTGTATATATATATAAGTTTTTCTAGATAAATTAAATAATTTTTTGTTGGGTAATTTGTTAGTCATGTTGAATAATCCCATAAGAGATCTAAGTAATTTGGAAAAGCAATCTTTGGTTGGTTTGCACTTATATGAAAGTACTAGTTTAGATTTGACAATGTCTTTCAAAGACAGGACTATAAACAAACAACTGGAGGAAACATTTTTCTTTGAGTTGATAAGGGACTGTATTATTAAACCCTGATTTCAAGTGATAGAAACTCAAATCATACAAGTATAAGCAAAATATCATCATCATCATCACAATGATTGTTTATAAATAAATAAAATGTTCTGTGTGTGCATGGTGTGTGTGTGTGTGTGTGTGTGTGTGTGTGTGTGTGTGTGTATGTGTGTTAGAGGAAGAAGATCAATTAGCTTATATAACTAAATATATAGTTTAGGGAATGGTTGGATTCAAGATGTCAAACAATGTCATCAGCGTTTTCTGTCTGTTTGTCTCTCCTTTCTTCTTCCTTTCCTCTGTTTCCCCCCCCCCCTCCTTTATGTTTATATTGCTCTGATCCATCTCTGCCTGTCCCTACATTACACCTCCCTTTGTTTTGGCTCTGTTCTTAGAGCTGGGGGCAGGAGTCCCATCAGAAGCCACAAAGATTGGAAATACACAATGAGGTTGTATAAAGGAAAACTATGGTGCTATTGTCAGAAGAGGGAATAGATGATAGGCAGACAGACATTTTTTTCAAAAATCTATTACAGAGATAATAGAGCATGTTCAAAATAGTGCAGATGTTTGCTAAATTGCTCTTTAGGAAGGGGAAAAGAGTTAAATCCAGGTCACTTATTTTGCTAAGTGGACTATGCCAGTTTGGGGCCAGAGCTGAATTGCTCAGGACCACAAAGGAGAAAAAGAAAGCCACATTGTCCCACACTCAGTAAACAGCTCTCTGCTAAAGGAATGTTTAATAATCATTTATAAGTATCACTCTGAAGAGAGGCCAGTGCAAGCTTAGGAGCTTGGCAGAACTCAGAACTTGCTTCAGCACTATCTCTAGAACCTTGGGTTCTAAACTCAACATTACAGGTCTTTGATATTCAAGATTGAAGGAGGAAAAATTAGAAAACTCTGTATCAGAAAATGGTATCAGTAGGTCACAAACCTTTTCCCACTTTAATTCTTTTGGTAGCATTTTGTGTGCATGATTCAGTGCCTTTGTCTTTATTAAAAAAAAAATTCAAATATGTAAAAAGCTTTTTAAATACAGTCTCCCAGGTGTCTGCTGCAGCCTCAAGCTCCTTTTCTTTCTTCTATTGTTCTCTTAATTGTTACTTCACAACAATTAGTTGAGTATTCATATGCAAATATATGCAAATGAAAAGGGGCTCAATCTATGAGATTTTCACTACTAGTTAATTTCTACTTTTGGGTCTACTGCTAAGATCTGCAAAACTGAATTTTTTATACCCTTGCTCCTTGGGGCATAAAAGGGAAAGGGTGGCATGAAAGCCACCTAAATATCTCAAAAGCCCTGCCATTGTTAAGATCCTTCTTCAGCTTGGAAAGTGTTTTTTAATTGTTTTTTTCCTCGTCTGCCTTGCTTTCTCTCACGGAGAATATTATGTTGAAGCTTCTGTTATTTGCTACTGACTAGTTATGCATAATCCAGAATGGCATTTGGAGTGTTATAATCAATATGGGAATAAGCTGGGAAAGGAAAGGAATAATTATCAGAAAAATAAATGCAATTTGATTGATGATTGATTGAAACCATTGTTTCAAGATACCATAAAATATTTACTAAATATCAAAAATGGAGGAAAATCCGATTAATAAATTAACAATATTTTTTAAGATTCTGGAAAAGATCAGATAACCTGAGGGGTGGAGGTGGTAGTTAAAATCTAATGATTATGATTTTCCTTGATGTAACAGACTGAAGATGTCTGCAAAGTCTTTGCTGTCCTATCATTAAGAGGGGGAATCTATTTTCCGTCCCCTTGAATCCAAGCTTGCCTTAAGTGACTTGCCTGACCAAGGAATACAGTGAAAGTGGTGCTCTGGGACTTCTGAAGCTAGGCCAAAAGGCATCTTGCAGCTTTCAATGGACCGAAAGAACATTCACTCTAGAAACTCAACTTCTCTGCGATAGAGAAGTCCAAGAAGCCTATGGATAGGCCCTTGTGGATCACTACTGAAGTTACCCTACCAAAAGACTAAGCTAAATTCTCAGCCAACGCCAGCACCAACTTGCTAAACATGTGAGCGTGCCATCTTGAAAGTGGAACATCAGCACGCACCAATCCACTCCAATTAACATTTCATGGAGCAGAGATGGGAAACCCAGCTAAGTACTTTCCAACTTCCTCATCCACAAAATCATGATCCAAATTGATTGTTTTAAGCCACTAAGTTTTGGTATAGTTTGTCACACATCAACAGGTAACAAGAACGATGGATATAGATTAAAAAGAGCAAAAAACCAAAAAAACAGCTGGATTTGTGAAAGCAGTCATACTACATGCAAGATTTCCTTTGCAGAGCTAAATAGGTGATTTATTCGCAGATGGTTTAAAAACAGGAAGGACTTAAATCCAGTTTACTAATGCTAAAAAGAGCGTTTAATTGGTAAGGCTTCCTTCCCCACATTTATCCTTGGCACTTTCAGTCTCTGTTCACCAGTGGAAGCCCTGGAGGAGAGGGAGGAGTATATTGGTGAGGATAAATGTGCTGGCCAAGACTCCCAATGTCCTCTGCACAACCTACAGATGCCTCAGTGACTAATCTTCATCTGCAGATAATTCAGAAACAGGGCAGATCCCTTGGATTTGAAAATGGGAACTAAAACTCATCCATCTTCTGCTGATGGCTAAACAGGCTATTATTAGCAGGCCAGATGATTTAATAGGCCGGGGATGGAAAGGCACATGTTGATAATTAAACACTCCAGCGTTCCATTCCAAAGCAAGTGTCCTTTAATAACATGACTAAGGTTTGTTTGCTTTTCAAACCCTTCTCTTCCACTTCCAAGACCTGGAATTGTGCTCAGGCATCAATGATGGATAGAAATGATGTGTGTCAAGCCAATTCTCAATTGTTTGGGTGATATGTTACATGTTACATGGAATTACCTGTCCTTAATCAGCTTCGTATATTCACCCATATATGAATTCTAAAAAGAAACCAAACCACTCCTTTGACAAATATGAATTGAAGTCTAATACATTGTAGTAGAGAGGTGTAAGAACTGTGTTTTATGTCTGGCTCGGCAGAGTAGCTGTTTGACCTTGAGCAGTTTAGAGTATCTTTGGTGCCTTTGTCTGATCATTTGAAAGGGAAGAATACTTGATTCTAAGATTCCTTGAAGCACTAAAGTTTGCTCATTCTATGGTTTTCACTATCAAACCAAATCCTTCTCTCAGTTAAAAATTACCTTACGTAGTGGTTGAATTAATTGGAAATACACTGAGTTAATAGAAGTAGACTTTTTTTTTTTTGCTTTAAGCATATACATCTATTTTCTCAGCCCTCTTTCTTTACCATGTTACCTGACATTGTTTTTATTTATTCTTTTACTTTTTAAATTTTTTCAAAGAATATTATTTTTATAGTAGTAAATGTTTATTTTGCTCACAAATATGTACCAAGCACCATGCTAAAAGCTTTAAAAATGTAGTCTGATGCATTTCTCATGACAACTCATTGAGGTAAGATATAATTAGTCTTACTTTATAGAAGAGATGCTTGGGTTCTAGTGAAACAGGACTGCTCACTAGAGTGGTGGGGCCAGGACTCAAATCCAGGTCTGTGTGATGCCAGAGCCCATACTCTAATGAATTTGTTCTACAAGTATTACATCAATGCCTACAGTCAGCCTGAAAACAAGCAGAAGCTTTTTAAACAACAATAAACATTAAAGAAGCACACACACACACATACACATACCTACACAACACACCTACACACCAAGTCAGCAAGCTCTGTGAGAAGGGCTCTCGTGCATGGAGGTGATGTTTGCATTGCTCTCTGATGATTCTTTTCCGTCCTCAGCTTAGAATAAGCTTCCAGGAGGAATTGAACTGTTGTGTAGGGAAAGAAAGTAAAATACTTTTCCAGAAAAAATATTCTTCCTCCTTTTTTGAAGTAAGGCTGCTTAATGTTATTTTCAGTGCATTGCAGTACTTCCAGGGAAGGGACTTAATTTTTTAAGCTGGAGAACTGCCATCTGGATGTTGCTGTCTGTGTTCTGTTTCTGGAGTTACAAACTCATATTGTTCCTTGATAATACACTTTCATTTTTCTGAGAAAGTCACCACTATGAACTTTTAGTTAAATAAATATAGAACAAATCCATACTTATTCTTCAGAAGTATGTGCAGCTGAAGCATATCTTTTTGACTGAATTAGGGCTTAAGCTCACGCTGAGTGAACCTTTGGTGTTCCTCCATGTCCACAACTATCAAGAACTGAGAGAACAGGAATATTTATATAAATAAACAGGTCTCTTAGAACAGCTTAGGTATTTGCAAACATTTAGAACACATTTGGTGGGTTGAAGTGATCTTGATTGAGGTAAGCTATTAGGAAAGACCAGAAGCAGACAAGGGAAAATGGACTATAGCTGACATTATTGTCCATACTTCAACCAAATCCATTTGGCTCCTGTTATGGACTGGAATGTTTATATTTCTCCAATTTGTATGTTGAAGTCCTAATGCCCAAATTTAACGGTGTTTGGAGATAGGGTCTTTGGGAAGTTATGAGACTAGTTCATGAGGATGGGGCCTCTGGATGGTATTAGTGCCCTTATAAAAGGAGAAAGAAATTCTCTCTCTCAGTCTCTCTCTCCATCTCTCCCCATGTGCCCATGCACTGAGGAAAGGTCATGTGCAGATATAGCAGAAAATCAGTTGTCTGCAACTGAAGAGAGACTTCATCAGGAATTGAATTAGCTGACATCTTGATCTTGGACTTCTCAGCATCCAGAACTAAGAGAGAATGAGTTTCTGTTGCCTAAACCACCCATTTATTTTGTTATGGAAGCCAGAGCAGATGAAGATAGCTCCCCTTCACCATTTCTTTGCACTCCTCCCCTAATTTCCCTAGTTTTGGCCTCCAGTGGCTATTGGGCAGCTCTCTTCTTGGAGGACAACTCTTGGAAGCTCTCCTGACCTTACACAGATCAAGGAACCCCTAAGATGTAATTTACACTCCACAGTATTCCTCCAGTATCAGGATCAGCATAGCACCTTATTTTGGCTTCTACTTCTCGACAGTTTATCCTTGGAGTACTTCCTTAATAAATTGCTTGCACAGAAATCCTTGTCTCGAGGCCTCCTTCTGTAGAAACTTACCTAAGATGCTTGCTATGATAAAAGGGATGTCTGCACTGTTGACCTAGGCACCAACAGGACTCAGGAAATATCATGAAGTTCATGAGGAAAATCCTCTAATATCTTTACCTTTGTGCTTAGTACAAATGTGAAGAAGCTTATAAGAATTAGAGGTTTCTTTCACCTATGAAACATCCAAACTAAATTAACTGTTTTAACAGATACCTCCTAGCATGTCTACCCAGTCTGAAATCTATAGTCCCATCTCTGAGAAGTGCTATCGTGCCTCTAAGGTTAGAGAGGTGAGCTGCCACCCTCCCCCAATTCCAGCCACTCTGCCCTTCTTTCAACTTGAATGTGTGCTGTATTTTTCAGTTGCAGGACTTTGCACATGTGATTCACTCTTTCACTTTGCATGAAATTTCCTTATTGTTTATCCTTCTAACCCCACCTCTAGTAATCCAGTTATTCCAGAATAGTATGTTTGGGAAAACATGGCCAAGTATATAAAAATACCTGAACTACTAAATCTGTGATACTCCTAAAAATTTATTTCTTCCCTCTTTTAGAAAATCCTTTATCAAGCTGCCTTGTTTTACATGGTTTCCATATCAACCCTATACCTCTGTTGCAATAGCTTCTCTGTTTATTCCTTAAATTCCTTAATTCTTTCCTCTGCCAACTGCTCCAACTCTCATCTCCTTTTGGTTATTAAAAGAGCTCTTTTGTTAGCCAACTTTCTTCTCTGTCCCCAAACTAGCATCATTAGCATCACCTAATAGCTTATTAGAAATGCAAATTCTCAGGCCTCATCCCAGTTCTATTGATTCAGAAATTCTGAGGGTTAGCCCAGAAATCTGTTTTAGCAAACCCTTCATGCCATTTTGATGCACATTAAATTTTGAAAACAACTGATCTAAGTATTACAGGACTTTTAATCTTGAAATACAATGACAAATTTTAGAAATTAAAAAAAAAAAAAGCACAACAAGCAAGCAAGCTTTCCTCAAGGTCTTGGCTCTTAGAAATCATAAATGCTTTGCTATCAAATGATTTGTATTCATCTGTTCAGGGTGCCATTAACAAAGTATCATAAACTGGTAAAGAACAGAAAAATGTATTGTCCACAGTTCTGGAAGCTAGAAGACCAAAATCAAGTATCAGGAGAGTTGGCTCCTTCTCAGAGTTATAAGGGAGTATCTGAGCCACACCTCTCTCAGCTCCTGATGGGTTTGTGGGTGATCTTTGGAATTCCTCGGCTTGGGGCAGTGTAACTCCAGTCTTCACATAGGGTTCTCCCTATGCCTGTGTCCAAATTTCCCCATTTTATAAAAAGGATGTAAGTTGTTTGGGTTTAAGGTCTATAATAATGACCTGATTTTATCTTCATTAGCTCTGTGAGACTGTATTTCCAAATAAGGTCACATTCTGAAGCTCTGGAGGTTAGGATCCCAACATCTTTTTTTGGTGGGACACAATTCGACCCACAACATGATTGTCTTTTTTTGTCCTGGGTTATATCCACTCCCCCACAGATGCAGTGGTGACTACAGCTGAATGGTTGAAGGGCAATAAAACATTGAGGAAAAAAATTAAAAGAATATCAATTACTACCTTGTAAAAAATAGTTTAAATAGAGGTGGAAAGATCAGGAGCTCTGGTCATTGTAAATTCCATCTCTGGTGTCTCCTTATAAGGACACTAATCCCACCATGAGGACCACACCTTCATGACCTCATCTAACCCTAATTACCTCCAAAGGCTCCACCTCCTAATATCATCACATTGGGAGTTAGGACTTCCATATATGAATTTTGAATAAACATTCAGTCCATATCATGCACCCAGAGAGATTCTGATTTATTTCACCTAGAGCAGTCCATCTAAATTTTTAGAACTTCACAGGTAATTGTGATGCACAGCTAGGGTCCTAGCTCTTCATTTCTATGGAAAAAGCACAGTAATCTTGTAGTGCTAATTAACACAGAATAAGACATGACACTAGTCAAGCTATTACATCTTACTTTACCATTCTGATTATTTTTTGTATATCTCGTCAGCCCACCTCTTCAGTAAACACCTGAAGAAAGTCACTCCATTTCTACTTGTTAAGTGCTTAACAAATATAAGCTGATTGGCCAAATAAAATCTTGGATTCTTAACTTCAACCCCTTTGCTTCAACAACTATACAAATAAAAAATCAATACATGTACGTAATTAATTCTCTTCTGTGATAGAGAAATGCAAGGAACATATGTTGGAAATTTTACTGTGTCTAACCTCACAGTGTAGGGTCTGAGCCTGGCCTGGCCAGGTAATAGAGAGACTGAAAAGCAAACACACCCTGTGAGCTTCTAGTTAGTAATTAGTTTCTCTATTCCCTATGTCTCTTTTATACTCTGGCTGGTTAGTAAAACAACTCTAATGCAATAGGCCAAAGCTTATTCAAGTGTTGCTGTGAAATGTATTAGGATTGCAAAAAGGATCCGAAGAGATTTCTTTTCTGCACAGCTAAGTTAAAGATGGAAAGTTAGGGAAGGCTTTTTCAAACCCCTATCCCTTCCCCCCTAGTTTCCTTTGTTTAAAAAGAAAAAAAAAGTATTTGGAATGTCAAGATCACAGAAAATGTATTATAAAAATAATGATCTGAAAGTCATAGTCTCCTCTCCCCAATCTCCTGCCACCAAATCAGAGTAAAACCACTCACATGCTACTAAGTTCTAGAAAATAACAATTTCCTATCTGTCCACCTATTATAGGATTTTTCTATTAAGCCCAAAACACCCTGATTTGTTTGGAGAGATAAATTCCACCCCCAGCATTTCTTTAATAATCCTTTTATACTTTCTTCTTATCTCTCTTCTTGCTGCTATTGTTTGATAGTGCCACTTAAACAGGTCTTTCCACAAGGTTACTCAAATTAAACATTAGCCAGCTCAATAAGCAGCTACAGAAAACTGACGGTATCTAGCAAGATAAACATCCACACACCAAACTTTTGAGATTTCTTTATTTCTAACCTGATTGTCTCAAGGGAATGTTCTTTAAAGACCACCTGACTTGCTTACTGTTGTATTTTCAGATATTAGGTCTTCTAGTGCCAAATGGTCCATGTGGCATTGCTAATTGGCTAGATTTCACTTTATTTTGATGGTAAGAAATGTGATATTTATGTGGTCTGTGCTGGGGGTCAAGAGACTGAAGCTCTACATTTAGAGATTCATTACTTTGAATTAAACAATAGCAAATATGAAAGGAACAATTTATCCTTTATCTATGATTCTCTAGGTAAGGCAAACAAACAAATCTGAAAAACAAACAACAACAAAGAACTTTGTGACTAATACTTAAGTGAGAATTAGATTATCAGAGATGGTCCTCTTACAGAAAACTCAGATAAGCTAAGAGCACTGGATAGTATGTGTTGGGGGAAGAGACAGCCTAGAAAAGGAACCTTATAGGTGGGAGGTATCACAGGAAACCTTGAGCTACTTCATACATAATCTGGGGCAGGAATCCACTCTTCACTGTTCTTGTGGAATAGTGGACTGAGGACAAACTTTAGGTTCAGACATGCTTCTGGGAGAGGCTGCTCTCCCCATTACTACTTTGGTAATCAGGATGGTATTGAACTTCATTAAACTCAGCCTCATCATCTCTAAAAGATTCATAATAACATATATCTATTTGTGTTGTTAGGAAGATAATGTGAAATATTGTTTATAAAGTATCTGGCTTCTATAGAAATTGAAGAAATACTAGCCTGCATCCAGGACCCCAATCTCCTTGGCCTCACCTCCCATTTAGTCTCTTGGCCTTTTCTTTTGTCCCAGCAACACAGGGATGAAAGGATGTATCTGATAACTGATAGCTGAATGGTTGACTCTGCTTGTTTTCTCTCTGTTCTTTCCACTCTCCTCAAAGAACTTAAGTACTTTGACTGGGCTTTGAATATATGGTACTGGAAATTTTCAACAAAAACACTTTTAACATGAAAAATTACTGGGAATTCCACACCTTAGTTTTCTGTAATATATGTATGTTGACACCCAAAAGACTCCTAGTAAACCCATCAGAAGAAAAGCAGATGCCCCTAGATTTTACTGTATTATATAGTACAGAATAATAATATACCATTAAAAAGAAAACCAGGCCCAAAATGGCATCTCTTAGGCCCAAATCACCAAAGCTGTGATTAATGTCTAACCTAACTGCAGTTTCAACCTCCCCCCAAAATGCAGTCTTAATGGGTCAATCAGGAATTTTCTGATAAGCACCAATGAGGCTATCTGTCACTTGGGCCTCTCCATCCCCCAAAGGAAGATGAGGTCATCTGCATGATAAGACCCCTTCTTTTCCCCATAAAGGATAGTTTGCCTGAAAGTATCCTTTCTTTTATTTTGCAAATAACTTCCTTGCCTCCCTTCCTTGTAATTTTGTACAGCTTCTTGGAGCTTCCCTCTATATGCTAGACAGGATGCTGCCCTATTCATGAATCTCTTAATAAAGCCTATTAGATCCTCAAATTTACTCAGTTGAACTTTGTTCTTTAACAGTATTATTGTCATTATGATAAAAGATAAAATGGTAATACTATTATTTAAGATTTTATTATTATACAGTGTGTGCATATATATATATATATTAATCTCCGCTTACCATAGATTCCACTGAAATACATGGCTAAGTACTCTTCACAATGGGTGGCAGAAAATGTGGGAAAAAAATGCTAAATCAGTAGCAATATCCTGTTCACAAGTAATCAGTTTTCAAGTAATGTGGAATTCAGGGAGAAATAAATGTGGGTTGGGTGTGTGTGTGTGTGTGTGTGTGTGTGTGTGTAAAATAAGGGCAAGTAGAAGAAAGAAGAGAGCAAATTCTGAAGGCTTCCAGTTGCTAAGAATCAATCTGTGGGCCTCCTGCAACCCTCCAGGGTGACTGCCTAGGTGAGAGCAGAGAATATTTTCTTTTTATCTTTCAATCACTGCCTTTGTAGGTATAAAATAAGAATATCGATTACTGGAAGGTGATAATGGTTTCTCAGTCAAAATGTTATTTGTTGTTGGAATTCATTTCCCTGTCTCTTGATTTTTATGTCACTCTCCCCAGGTCTTCAATCTTCTTCAGATGCGGTCAATGTACTGGCAGGTCCCAGGAAGATGCGATGGTTAGACGTTCTTGGAAGAGACCCAGCCTCGCCAGGGGGATATCCTTTCAGGATTCCCAGCTCCCTCCTGCTTTCTATTCTTAATATTCTTAATTCTTTTGAATGATTTTGCTTTTTAGTTCTCGACATTATCATGAATTAGTATAGTATGTTTCCCTCCCCTGAAGCTCACCCTGTCGATAATCACATACAAGAGAGAGAAGCATTGAAATACACAAAAACAAAAGCAACTTTAAAAATGTGAACAACCTTGGGGAGATAGAAAGCAGTTTTAACTGATGGAAGGAGCAAATGACAGACCAGGGTGGGGGAAGCCCCAGTGTCATTCATAAGCAAGGAATATAAATAAGACTTAAAGCAGTGTCATCCATATGCAAGGAATACAAATATGAATTAAAAGAAAAAATTCAATATAAAGGATAAATAGCAAAACATATCCAGCCAAAAGGGACTGCTGGCATAGGATACAGTTTTGTGATGTTACCACAAGACAACACGAAGGAATAGAGAGATGAAAAATAATAATAATAATAATAATAATAATAATAATAATAATAATAATAGTTGGAGGATATGGAATATAGAATTAGCAGTTTTAACTTTTTTATATGACTCCTTAAACGTAAGGAAGGTCATAAATGGAGGAGAAAACATATTTTAGGAAGTAAGGGCTAAGCATTTGCAAGAGTAAGAGAATAATTAAAGATCTCAACTGGAAAGGGATTACAGAGTGCCAAATAATTAGATAAGTGAAACTCACATATACACAATTCATGGTGAATGCTAAGAATCTAAAAAATGGCAAAAATAATATGCTAAAACTTCCTAGACATAAAAAAAAAAAAGTTAATCATTGAACATTAACCTTCTCAACAGTAGTACAAGAAAACAATAATAGAGTAATGTTTTCAAAGTGTTGAAAAAAATAAAAGTTAAATTTTTTTAATAAGCTCAGAGATAATTTTAATATACATAAACAAATAAAGCTATTTTCAGCCCTCAGTAGGTTTACCCCATGTAACCCTCCTTGAGAATATTTTTGGAGGAAGTACTTAGATAAGATAAATCCTAGAGGAGATTATATATATATATATATATATATATATATATATATATATATGACATTAAGGGTGAGTAAATAATTCAATCAAGCTTATTATTTATTATTTAAAGAAGCAAGGAGCCTGTATGGGAGAAGATATAGTGATTAATGAGTTTAAAATGGTGCAATAGTGGATATTTATGTTAGTCACAATTAGATAAAGACTAAAGATAGAATATTTATAAAGAAGAAATCATAAAAAAACGTACCATACTTAGCACTGAATGACAATGTAAATTCATTTCTAAGAGGCAAATTAATATGCAAACAATGTAAATAGTTGGAAAAACAAACAAAAGAAGAAAGCCAATGAAGTAAGAGAAGAGTCTACTATAATCTTAGCTGGGTCTAGAGAATAGCACAGGCATGTAGCCTCCATAAAAACAAAGGATTTATTCTGCTTTACTCACAACTATATCAGAGTGCTTATAACAATGCCTAGAACATGACAGGTACTCAATAAATGTGTAATAAATGAAAGAATAAATAAACAACATCATGGAGAGAATATTACCAAAAATGTGTGTGTGTGTGTGTGTGTGTGTGTGTGTGTGTGTTTAAAGGATCCCTATGATAAATATATCTCTGGCAAGAGTGATCTAGGAAAAAAATTAAAGAGTATACAAACCAACAAAGTATAGAATGAAAAGGATGTAATAAATATATATGCACACGAACTTCAAAAATAATAAAATTTATTATAACAGCTATACACTAATACATTTGAAAACATGGGAGAAAAGAAAAATTTGTACAAAAGTATACTAAGCCAGAATAGGAGCAAGGAGAGTAAAAACCTGAATAGACCAATAACCATTAGAGAAATTGAAATGGTAATTTCAGGCTCTTCTCCAAAGACGCCTCAGGTCCAAATAGCTTCATAGCTGAATTCTCCCATACTTTCAAGGGATTGATGCTTCCCATCTTATAAAAGACTTTTCAGAAAACAACAAAAAAAGAAGAGAGAGAGAGAGAGAGAGAGAGAAAGAGGAAGATACCCATGTTTTTATGAAGCTAGTATAATATTGATTTCTAAATTGGATAAGTAGAATACAAAATAAGGCATTTATAGATCCATTTTATCTTTCACCACATAAAGAACTAATCATACAACTATTTTAATAGGTACAAAAAATTCATTTACTAAATTTCAATGTCTATTTTTGACATAGATCCAGAAAATTACTGCTAGAATGAAACTTCCCTAACTTAATAAAAGCCATATAATTAAAACTTACAATTTTTTATTTAATGGGAAAACTTGAGCCACATTCCTTCAGGGTTATGAATAAGATAATGATGTCTTTTATAACCACTCTTGTTTAACACAGGACTGGATTTCTTGTTTTTTTTTTTTTTTTTTTAAAGATTTTATTTATTTATTCGACAGGATAGAGACAGCCAGCGAGAGAGGAAACACAAGCAGGAGGAGTGGGAGAGGAAGAAGCAGGCTCCTAGCGGAGGAGCCTGATGTGGGGCTCGATCCCATAACGCCGGGATCACGCCCTGAGCCGAAGGCAGACGCTTAACCACTGTGCCACCCAGGCGCCCCAGGACTGGATTTCTTAACTAATGCTATGAGAAAAAAGAGGAAATAAGAAATGCAAATATTAGAAGTGTACAAATACGATTTAGGATTTAGGTAAAATAACGATCTGTATAGAAAATCTAGCTCTTAAGATAAAATATTAGACTTATCTGAGTATTCTTTAGGTTATGTGATACATGATCAATTTATAAAAATCAATGGGTTCCCTCTTAACTAACAATATTTATCTAGAAAATATTTAAAATATATAGTATTCAAGTAACAATTAAAACAATAAATAAAGTATTCAGGAAATAATCTGATAAAAAATGCAAATTACTTTTACAACGAAAAGCCTTAAAGTCTATTAATTGACCTAAAAAAAATCTAAAACTAGTAGAAAGATTGCAATATGCTGCTACATGACTGACTTTATAAAGAAATAGTTTCCAAATTTCATCAATTGATTAGATATAATACTAAAAGGAATTCAACTTAATACTTTCACAAAATTGAATGATCTATTCCAAAATTTAAAACAAAAATGAAAGTGCTGTAGGTAGTGTTTTTAAAAAGAAGAGCTATAAAAGAGAACTCCTTCTGGAAAGATATATTACAAAGCCATAGTTAGAAAAGTAGAAAAGAAAAAAGATACGAACAATTTGATACAAATATGAGACAGATAGCTAAAGGACAGAGAAAAGAGCTTAAAGTAAGTCCCATTTAAGTATTATGATTTGATTTAAATCATTGAGGAAGGAAAGCTGGCTCCATTTATAGGGGAGGAGAATGAAACATTGATCTCTTTCTTACACCATGCATAGAGAGCCCTCATCCCATCCCACAGATGGGTTAGCACTTAAATGTGAAAGATGAATTTATAAAGCTTTTAGATCAAAAATAGGAGAAAGCATTGTTCCTGGGAGTGATGAAGAACTTCTTAAACAAGATGGCAAAAACAAAACAGAAGGAGAAAAATTGGTAATTAGGACTACTTAAAAATTAAAAATTTCTGCTTAGTGAAGGAACCCATTGATAAAGTTGATGACAGATAATGAACTGGGAAAAAGTTGTTTGCAACATCAAAAGCCAGTATAAGATTAATATTGAAAAGAAAGGAACCTATACAAGTTTAAGAGAAAAGATAGGGAAAAGTAACTGATTTAAAAAATAGTTAAAAGATGCGAATAAGGAATTAACAAAAGTGATAATCAATAAATCACTATCTGTAGTACTAGTATTAAAACCATTTCTATTATTAATAAAATTGCTGGCCTGTAGAAGCAGAAGACCTCAATGGGATGTAGCATAGTAACTTTGAGAATAACATAGAGTTAGGGATTGCAGGGATACAACTGTCCCTAGAGAGCTGTGCAGACTTTTTTTTGCTTGCTCTGAAGTTTCCAATACCTCCTCTTGGAGCTAGAATTGGATAATAAGAAAATGACAGATTATAATTAATAGCCAAGAAGACAGTCCCCATGGCCATCTGTGAGACATTTTCTGGGAACTTTCAGAAAAGCTCAGTGATGAATTGGGAGGAGATCTTAAGAAAAACTTTAAAGGCATTGCAATAACCTATAGGGGAAACAACCAAATGAATGTCATTTGGGGCTGTTATGAACTGACCTTTTCACACATCATATTCAACCTGGAAAATCCAAGGCCCACTAGTGCTAGAGGTTAGATGCTAATTCTATAAGGGAAAATAGAGCATCATGCCTGCCCTCTTAGTGCCGCTTGGTGCTAGCAAAGGAGTAAAGGAAATTGCTATCTTAAGAACTTAATTAAATTAACTTATTATTTTTTTGCCACTTGTGTTAGTAGATATTTTATTCTCATTTAACATGGTTAATTTTCAGAACCCCTTCATAACCCCAAATTAACAGGAAACTTATATTCCCCCAGCCCTCACCTATTAATGATGTTTTTAGGTATTTAAACTGATTATATTTTATAACATAAAATATAACTCATCCAAATTCCACCTGTTAATGGTTACCTAAGTTTATACACTGATCTTAAAATTCATTAGGAAATGCAAAGCACCTAGAAGAGCCAAACAATCTTGAAAGAGAACAAGGTTGAAGGACTCATACTTCCCGATTTCAAAACATATTACAAAGCTATAATAATCAAAACACTACAGCATTGACATACAGATAGACATAAACCCATGTATATTTGGTCAATTGATTCTTGAAAAAGGTACCAATAGAATTCAGTGGGGGAAAGAACAGTGTTCTCAGCAAATGGTGTATGGAGCAACTAGATATTTACGTGCAAAAGAACATATCTGAAAACCTACCTCATATCATACATAAAAATTAACTCAAATGATTCATAGACCTAAATGTAATAGCTAAGACTATAAAACTCATAAAAGAAAACATAAGAGTAAATCTTTATAACCTTGGGTTAGACAAGGCACCAAGAGCACAAAGACAAGAGGAGAAAGTAGATACATTTATAAATTTAAAAATATTTGTGCTCAAATGATACCACCAAGAAAGTGAGAAGACATCTCATAAAATAGATAAAAATACTTGCAAATTATATTTCCAATATAGGGACTTTTGTTAAGAGTATATGAAACACTCTTACAGTTCAATAATAAGGGAACAAACCAATTAAAAATGGTCAAAAGATTTGAATAGATATTTCTCTAAAAAAGATATACAAATAGCCAATAAACACATGAGAAGATATACAAACATCATTAGTCTTTAGGGAAATGCAAATGAAAACCATAACAGTTTATCACTTTATACATTTAGCATGGCTTCAATAAAAAATACAGACAATAACAAGTGTTGACAAGGATGTGGAACAATTGGGACTCTTATACGTTGTTAATGAGAATGTAAAATGGTGCAACCACTTTGGAAAAGTTTGGTAGTTTTTCATGAAGTTAAAAACAGAGTTACAATATGAATCAGTGATTTCACCTAAAGTATACACCAAAGGCAAAGAAAAACATCCACAAAAAACTGTGTACATGAATGTTCACAGCAGCATTATTTACAACTGTCAAAAAATGGAAACAATCCCAATGCCCATCAACTGATGAAAGGAAATATAAAATGTGGTATATTAGTAAGACGGAATATTATTCTGCAATAGGAGGGAATGAAATAAAAATACATGCCTCAATATAGATGAAAACATTATGCTAAGTGAAAAAGGCCAGTAAAAAATGTTATATATGATTTCATTTGTATGAGATGTCCAGAAAAAGGCAAATTTATAAAGCCAGGTAGTAAATTACTGATTGCTTAGAGCTGAAGAGGGAAATGAGGAATGGAAGAGATTGCTAATGAGTAAAGAGTCTTGTTTTAGAGTCATAGAAATGTTCTCAAATTAGATTTTGGTGATGGTTTCACAATTCTGTGATTATGCTAAAAAAAAAAAACCCTGTCAATTGTATATTATTCACATGGGTGAATTTTATGGTCTGTGAATTATATCTCAAAAAGCTGTTTAAAAAATAATATCCCTTTAGCCCACTTAAATTCTTTTGGGACATGATCTGGTCATTCAATATATTTTTTATCCCTCTCAGTTAATGCCAGTTGCAAATGTGATACATGTGCTATCCAAATCTTCATCCCCATCATTGACAAATACTGTAACCAGAACAGAGACATTGGTAATCTTTCTCCAGGCTGGTATTAATTACTGCTCCTTGTTTATGTACATCGCATAAAATAAATCGATTTACTTATCTGTGCTCACAAATTATTAAAAGGCAAGCACTATACTGGATGATGAATATAAAACCCAACCCTGCTCTGCCCTTTAAGAGAAGACAGCGTGCAATGTAAGCCAGGCAAATAAGAGAGAGGTCCTAGAAGAGGCATATTGTATATGCTAGATTTTTTTTTTTTTTGTAATCAGTAGAAATTGACTCTAGCTAATTTAATTCAAGAGGAAACTTATTTGAAGGCTATGAAGTTGCTCACGGTACAGAAGGAAAATATGAGTAATTAAGGCTTCCAAATGGACAGGAGCCAGAGGAACTCCATGATAAAAGTCAAGAACCAATCAGTGATCTTGTCAGGCTGCCAGTGCTGGTAATAATCAGCACTAACCATTCTTCATCCTTTCGTCTCTCCACTCAAGGTCTGAGTTTCCAATAGAGTAAGCTTAACTAGCTTACCTTCATCTCAACTCACCAGTTGGCTAGGGGAAAGCAGGGTGCTCTGGATGGCAAACTCCCCAAGAATGTACATTCCAGGGGAAAGAAAATCAGAAAAAGAGGGCATGGTTTCTGAGCAGACAAAAACCAGAAATTTCACAAAAATAACTCTATGTCAGGAGAACAAAGATGTACATACCGTTAGCACAGGAATAACCTTGAAGGGATTAGGGAGTCTTCCTGTTAGAAGTGATGTTTTAACTGGAATATGAAAACAAATTATCCATGTGGAGTTTGGAGTGGAGAGGGAGTATGGAAACCAAGAGGCATTTCAGGCAGATGGAGTAATGTGAGTCAAGGCATACAGATTTGAAAAAACATGATTCATGGGGCACCTGGGTGGCGCAGTCGTTAAGCGTCTTTCTTCGACTCAGGTCATGATCCCAGGGTCTTGGGGTCAAGCCCGACATCAGGCTCCCTGCTCTGCGGGGAGACTGCTTCTCCCTCTCCCATTCCCGGTGCTTATGTTCCCTCTCTTGCTGTGTCTCTCTCTATCAAATCAATAAATAAAATCTTAAAAAAAAGAAAAAGAAAAAAACATGATTCATTGAAGGAATGGAAAATTATTTAGTCACAACATAAAAAAAGAGAGAGAGAGACTTTTGGATAGGGGATATGAATATGGCTTAAAAGAAAAAAAAAATGGGCACCAGTGAGACTATGAAAATCTTTCATGCCTTACTGGAAGGGAGGCCAAACTTTATTTTGGAATTCAGTAGAATCAAGCATGGATCTTCAAGCAAGGGACTGATGTGATTAAATCTGCAATTTACAAATTCTGGCTATTGTGTGTAGAGTGATTTGAAGGGTGGAAAAGGCGCTCAGACTGGTGAGGAGGTTAGTTGAAAGTTCCAGGTGATATTTGAATAAAAAAGATGGACCAGGGAGTGGCAGAGAGAATGCAAAGAGGGGTGAGATATTATAGAATAAAGAGGCCTAGGGCCTGGTGAGTTCTTGGACATCGATTTGGGAGGGAGGTGTGGAGAGAAAGGGAAGCGTCAAGAATGTCACCTTGATTTCTAGTCTGGGAGAGTTCTTGAATTTCTCAGGAAGACTTTTCGCTGCATGTTTGCTAGAGTAGCTCTTTGGGGTCCCTGCTTTATGAGTGTGTCCTGTCTTTCAGATGACAGTATGGAGAGTTGAAGCCCCTCATGTTTGTCTCTAGCAATTCATGTTCTAGGAATTGCGATTCTGAATTTTATCACGTTTGTTCCGGAGCCTCTGGAGTCCTTGCAGGTTAAAGCTTAGATAACCTTGTTTTCTCTGGCACCGCAATGCTCTGTTGTAGAAGTCTTGCCACTTTAGTACCTGCAGTAAATTTAAAAGATACTGCAGTTTGGTTGTTCATGCAGCCCTGAAACTTTTTTTTTTTTTTTCCAAAGGCAAGATAGAACACTCTCAGTGCAGTGCCAACAAGGCTTATTACTTTGGAGAGTGCAGTCTGTCCCGGCTGCACTGGCAGTGGGGGATGACTTTGGGTCACTGCCAACTGGATGAAATTCAAACTGGTCACTCAGAATTGAAAGGTTCCCTCTCGCAGTATGAATTCACTGATCCAGGAGTGCAATTTTAACTTTCTAATCAGTTCAACCAGATGACCTTTTATCAAGTGGAATCACCAGAATAGAAGGGACACAGTGAGGGCGTTTAGTCTCACCCATCTGCATCCAGGCAGGACTTTACATGAACCCACAGAAGAAGGTAAATGTTTCGGTTTGTCATTAAACATCCATTGGAGCAGTCCCTAAAGGTGTCAGTGTGAGTCTTGTATAGCCAGGAAGGCCTTCTAAGGGCAACATACAGTTCTCCCCTCTGTCTCTAGTCATTTCTGTCTTGTTCTGGACTCATTAGAAAGAAGGGAATCTGCTTCTTGTCACTCACACACTTCTTGATATACTTGAGAACTATTATTAATTCCTTATTCAGCTTTCCTTTCTCTAGGCTAAATAAACTCTGTTCTCTTAGCCTTTCCTCAGAGGGAATATTAGTCAAACCTTTAATCATTTTAGTTGTTGTCTTCTGGACTGCCTCCAAATTCACCACAGTACATTCTATCTGAAGACATGAAATGGAAGGCAGTAAGGTAAAAATCGCACTAATTCAGACTCCGCCAATTTGAAATTTGTGATAATCCAGACAGGGATTTGCTTAACTAACCCTTCCTTCATCGATTATGCAAGTTCAAGGTAAAGGAGATCAGCAGGAGGAGGAGCCATAGAAAATATGTGAAATTCTCATGGGAGCTAACCTTTTTCCAAGTGTATCAATGGTGCACTTTTCCACAGAGCCACTTGTAGGGCAAGTGTTACCTGGACATTTCAGCAAATTCCCTAAAGACATACACTAGGCTGCAGTGTAAGTCTAGATTGCGTTGTTGTTACTATGACCATATATTCTCTCTCCTATGACTGTGCTTATTGGGCCAAAGGCCTTAAATTTATCAGTCTGATGCTGTTCCAAAATTCTAGGCTGTAAATCACTATAATTTCTGTATGTATTCTAAAATTACACAATTATATTTCAATTTGGTATTGGGCTTTTTTTTTTCTTTTTTTTTTTTAATGATTTTTTTATTATTATTATTATTATATTATGTTAGTCACCATACAGTACATCCCCAGTTTCCGATGTAAGGCTCGATGATTCATTAGTTGTGTATAACACCCAGTGCACCATGCAATACGTGCCCTCCTTACTACCCATCACCGGTCTATCCCATTTCCCCACCCCCCTCCCCTCTGAAGTCCTCAGTTTGTTTCTCATAGTCCATAGTCTCTCATGTTTCATTCCCCCTTCTGATTACCCCCCCCTTTCTTTATCCCTCTCTTCCCCTACCGATCATCCTAGTTCTTATGTTCCATAGATGAGAGAAATCATATGATAGTTGTCTTTCTCTGCTTGACTTATTTCACTTAGCATTATCTCCTCCAGTGCTGTCCATGTTGTAGCAAATGTTGAGAACTCGTTCTTTCTGATAGCTGAGTAATATTCCATCGTATATATGGACCACAGCTTCTTAATCCAGTCATCTGTTGAAGGGCATCTCGGCTCCTTCCACAATTTAGCTATTGTGGACATTGCTGCTATGAACATTGGGGTGCATATGGCCCTTCTCTTCACTACGTCTGTATCTTTGGGGTAAATACCCAGTAGTGCAATGGCTGGGTCATAGGGTAGCTCAATTTTTAACTTTTTAAGGGACCTCCACACTGTTTTCCAGAGTGGCTGTACCAACTTGCATTCCCACCAACAATGTAGGAGGGATCCCCTTTCTCCACATCCTCTCCAACAATTGTTTTTTCTTGTCTATTTTTGCCATTCTAACTGGCGTAAGGTGGTATCTCAGTGTGGTTTTGATTTGAATTTCTTTGATGGCTAATGATTTTGAACATTTTTTCATGTGTCTGTTAGCCATTTGTATGTCTTCATTGGAAAAGTGTCTGTTCATATCTTCTGCCCATTTTTTGATTTGTTTATTTGTTTCTCGTGTATTGAGTTTGAGAAGTTCTTTGTAGATCTTGGATACCAGTCCTTTATCTGTAGTGTCATTTGCAAATATATTCTCCCATTCCGTGGGCTGCCTCTTAGTTTTTCTGACTGTTTCCTTGGATGTGCAGAAACTTTTAATCTTGATGAAGTCCCATAAGTTCATCTTATCTTTTGTTTCTCTTGCCTTTGGGGATGTGTCATGAAAAAGGTTGCTTTGGCCGATGTCGTAGAGGTTGTTGCCTATGTTCTCCTCTAGAATTTTGATGGATTCCTGTCTCACATCGAGGTCTTTCATCCATTTGGAGTTTATTTTTGTGTATGGTGTGAGATAGTGGTCAAGTTTCATTCTCTTGCATGTAGCTGTCCAATTTTCCCAGCACCACTTATTGAAGAGACTGTCTTTTTCCCACCGGATGTTTTTTCCTGCTTTATCAAATATTAGTTGCCCAAAGAGGCGAGGGTCCATTTCTGGGCTCTCTATTCTGTTCCATTGGTCTATGTGTCTGTTTTTGTGCCAGTACCATGCTGTCTTTGTGATCACAGCTTTGTAGTACAGCTCGAAATCCGGCATTGTGATGCCCCCAGCTTTGTTTTTCCTTTTCAACAGTTCCTTGGAGATTCGGGGCCTTTTCTGTTTCCATACAAATTTAAGGACTGTTTGTTCCAGTTCTTTGAAAAATGTGCTTGGTATTTTGATCGGGATAGCATTGAAAGTGTAGATTGCTCTGAGTAGCATGGACATTTTAACTATGTTAATTCTTCCGATCCATGAGCATGGAATATCTTTCCATCTTTTTATGTCTTCCTCAATGTCTTTCAAGAGTGATTTATAGTTTCTAGAATATAGGTCCTTTACGTCTCTGGTTAAGTTAATTCCAAGGTAACGTATGGTTTTTGGTGCTATTGTAAATGGGATGGATTCCCTAATTTCTCTTTCTTCGGTCTCGTTATTCGTGTATAGAAATGCAACTGATTTCTGAGCATTTATTTTGTATCCTGCCACGTTACTGAATTGCTCTATAACTTCTAATAGTTTGGGAGTGGCTTCTTTTGGGTTTTCCATATAGAGTATCATGTCATCTGCAAAGAGAGACATTTTGACTTCTTCTTTGCCAATTTGAATACCTTTGATCCCTTTTTGTTGTCTGATTGCTGTTGCAAGGACTTCTAGTACTATGTTGAATAATAGTGGCGAGAGTGGGCATCCTTGTCGTGTTCCTGATCTTAGGGGAAAGGCTTCCAGCTTTTCCCCATTGAGAATAATATTTGCAGTAGGCTTTTCATAGATGGCTTTTATGAGATTGAGAAATGTACCTTCTATTCCTACACTCTGAAGGGTTTTAATCAGGAAAGGATGCTGTGTTTTGTCAAGTGCTTTTTCGGCATCGATTGAGAGGATCATATGGTTCCTGAGTCTTTTCTTGTTGATATGATGTATCACGCTGATTGATTTGCGAATATTAAACCACGCTTGCATCCCAGGTATGAATCCCACTTGATCGTGATGGATAATCCTTTTAATGTACTGTTGGATTCTATTAGCAAGTATCTTGTTGAGGATTTTGGCGTCCATATTCATTAGGGAAATCGGTCTGTAATTCTCCTTTTTGATGGGGTCTTTGCCTGGTTTGGGGATCAAGGTAATATTGGCCTCATAGAATGAGTTTGGTAGCTTTCCTTCTGTTTCTATTTTTTGAAATAGCTTTAGGAGAATAGGTATTATTTCTTCTTTGAATGTTTGGTAGAATTCCCCAGGAAAACCGTCCGGGCCTGGAGTTTTGTTATTTGGAAGGTTGTTTATCACTGACTCAATCTCTTCATAATTAATTGGCCTGTTTAAGGAATCAATTTCTTCCGGTTTCAATCTTGGTAGTTTATAGGTTTCCAGGAAGGATTCCATCTCTTCCAGATTGCTTAGTTTATTGGCATATAGCTGTTGATAAAAATTTCTAATAATCCTTCCAATTTCAATGGTGCTCGTCGTGACCTCTCCTTTTTCATTCATAATTTTAATAATCTGGGTCCTTTCTCTTTTCTTTTGGATAAGTCTTGCCAGTGGTCTGTCAATTTTATTGATTCTCTCAAAGAACCAGCTTCTAGTCCTGTTGATCTGCTCTACTGTACTTCTGGTTTCTGCTTGATTGATTTCAGCTCTAATTTTGGTCAACTGCTTCCTCGTGCGTGGATTAGGCCTGTCCCTCTGTTGCTGTTCCAGCTTCTTGAGGTGAGAATATAAAAACTGCATTTTAGATTTTTCTATTCTTTTGAGTGAGGCTTGGATGGCTATGTATTTCCCCCTTAGGACTGCCTTTGCAGTATCCCATAGGTTTTGGACTGTTGTATTTTCATTCTCATTGGTCTCCATAAATTGTTTAATTTGATTTTTGATTTCTTGGTTTATCGAGTCATTCCTGAGCAGGATGGTTCTTAGTCTCCAAGTGTTTGAGTTTCTTCCAAATTTTTCCTTGTGGTTGAGTTCCAATTTCAGAGCGTTGTGGTCTGAGAATATGCAGGGGATAATTTCAATCTTTTGGTATCGGCTGAGACCTGTTTTGTGTCCCAGAACATGGTCTATTCTTGAGAATGTTCCATGGGCATTAGAATAGAATGAGTATTCTTTGGTTCTGGGGTGTAGTGTTCTATATATATCTATGAGGTCCAACTCGTCGAGTATGGCATTCAAAGCCTTTGATTCTTTGCTTAGTTTTTGCCAGGGTGTTCTGTCTATTTCTGATAGTGGAGTGTTGAGGTCCCCTACTATTAATGTATTTTTATTTATATGTCTCTTTATTCTGGTTAAGAGTTGGCTTGTGTATCTTGCTGCTCCCCTGTTGGGGGCATATATATTTATAATTGTCATATCCACTTGTTGAATACTTCCCTTAAGAATAATATAGTGCCCTTCTGCGTCTCTAACTATAGTCTGTAGTTTAAAATCCAATTTATCTGATATGAGAATTGCTACCCCAGCTTTCTTTTGAGGTCCATTTGCGTGAAAGATGGTACTCCATCCCCTTACTCTCAGTCTGAATGCATCTTTGGGTTTGAAATGAGTCTCTTGTAGACAGCAAATGGATGGGTCATTTCTTTTTATCCAATCTGCAACCCTGTGGCGTTTTATGGGATGGTTCAAACCATTTACATTAAGACTGAGTACTGAGAGATATGATTTTAATGTTGCCATGTTGCCAGTAAAGTCTTTGTTTGTATTGGCTGTGACTTTCTGTTCTGTATCACTCTTGGGGCCTTTTTACTTTTATAGAAGCCCCCGTAATATCTCCTGTAGGGCTGGTTTCGTGGTTACAAAATTGGTTAGTGACTGGCGATTCTGAAATGTCTTTATTTCTCCATCAATTCTGAATGACAGCCTTGCTGGATAAAGGATCCTTGGCTGCATGTTTTTCTCTGAAAGAGCTTTAAATATGCTCCCCCAACCCTTTCTCTCATTCCAGGTCTGTGTAGACAGGTCTGACGTAATTCTGATGCTTTTGCCTTGGTACGTGAGAAATTTCTTTGCCCTGGCCGCTTTCAATACTGTATCCTTGCATCTAATATTTGCAAATTGCACTATGACGTGACGTGGCGTAGGTTTGTCATGGTTGAGCTTGGGAGGGGTCCTCTCTGCCTCTTGGACACGAATGTTTGTTTCCCTTGCTAGATTAGGGAAGTTTTCAGCTACAATTTGTTCAAATATCTCTTCTAGACCTCTGTTTTTCTCCACCCCCTCGGGGATGCCGATGATTCTAACATTGGATCGTTTCATTGAGTCAGTAATCTCCCGTAACCTACATTCGTGGGCGTGGATTTTTTTAAGACCATCTTCTATTTTCATTTTTTCCTCTATTAACCCATCCTCCAATTCACTAACCCGTTCCTCTGCTTCTGCGACCCTGGCCGTCAGAGCCTCTAGTTTTGCCTGCATTTGGCTCATAGAATTTTTAATTTCTGTCAGATTCGCTCTCATTTCTGTTCTTAGGGATTCTATATTCTCAGTAACCTTTTCGTTAATAGTTTTTTCAATTCTACTCATCATTTTGACCATCATTACTCTGAATTCCATTTCTGATAATTTGGTTACATCCATATCCATTATTTCTGTGGCAGAGGCCATAGACTCACTGTCTTTTCTTTGCTGGGGGGGGGCTTCTCCTTCTTGTCATTCTGATGAGGAGAAGTTGCGGGGTTGTCCAGAGCCCAAATTATTGACTGGGTCCCAGGCCGTGCCCCTTGTTTTATAGGGATCTTAGGGATGTGGGCTTCTTCTTTAAAGATTTTATTTATTTATTTATGTGGCAGCCAACCAGCGAGAGAGGGAACAGAAGCAGGGGAGTGGGAGAGGAAGAAGCAGGCTCCCAGCGGAGGAGCCCGATGAGGGACTCCTTTCCGGAACGCCGGGATCACGCCCTAAGCCGAAGGCAGGCGCTCAATGACTGCACCACCCAGGCGCCTCGGGTTGTGGGCTTCTTGATTTTTCAGCCTGCCTTCTGGGGGAGGGGCCTGCCGTGCCGATACTCAGGCAGCCATGTTTGGGTAGAGTCTCGGCGTCCCCTGCGAGGGGGGATGGGGATGGGCACTCCCTGAGCCGGTACTTCCAGGCTTTTGTTCTCTGGCGGCTTTCCCTGGCGGTTTGCTGTGCCTCTTCTGAGAGTCAGAGCAGCAGCGGCCAAATTTCAGCCTCTGTCATAGAACAGAGGGATTGCGGCCCGTTCTCTACTAATGTTCTGGCCACTTTAACTCTGTTACTGTTGGTGCTGCTCAACCCTGCAGCGTCCCGGGATGTGCGCCCCACACCCGGCGTCCCAGCCCTCACTTCCAGGGCCGGCGCGTCTCTGTCCTTTGTGTTTCTAATGCCGCCAGCCGCCCCGCGCGCGCTCCCGGATCTCCCGGTCTCAGTCTGGATCCAGTGAGCGCACCGGGATTCCGGGGTTCCACGAGATGCCTGGTGGCGCGCGCACCCGGCTCATGGTCTCAGTCTGCTGTTTTGCGGGTGCCGTCCGCGAGCCCCGCCCGCTCCCCCGTGCAAGTGGCTACCGCTTCCCGGCGCCCGAACACGGCGGCTCCCTCCCCCTTCCGTTTATCTTCCGATATCTGTGCACAGTTTCATGGCTCCCCGCTTCGTACCTCTATACTCAGCGCTGGAGATATTCATTTGTAGAGATCCAGATGCGTCTTCCTGTGTCTCAGGCTGGTTCCGTGGTTGTTTAGGCTGGTCTGGTACCTATCCAGCTCGACTCGGAGGACCGGCTGAAAATGGTGTCTCCTACTCCTCCGCCATCTTAACTCTGGTATTGGGCTTTTAACCAATTCAGAGCAGCTATTCTTTCATGAATCTCTATGATAATTTTTTTCTGTGTACAAAGATTGCACTAATCCACATTTAATTTCAAATGCTCACCTTGCAATCTAAGTTATTCATCCTTTATCCACTGAATGACCACGGCTTGTTTGGGCCCAGCCATAACTATGCTAGTTGTTTTCAATGAAGAGTAAGTGGCTCCTGTCCTCTACACCTCTTGGCCTGGGGGATGAATATTATAATAAAGGTGTCAGTAAGGGTCATGGTCCCTGGAAAAACTAGGGAAAGCTTTATGGCAAAGGCGACTTCTGGAGACGTGACCTTATCTCAGAGGGGAAGCAGGACTTTTCCAAATGGACAAAGCAGAGGAAAAAGCTTGTAGAGTATCACAGAAATCTGGGTTCCTCATTACAGGGTAATAATTTAATCAGATTTCACTTATGGCTTGTTATGGTGACAATAGCTTTGGTATGAAAATTCTGAAAAGGCAGTCTTGCTCCCATTGATGTATATATCTTAATGGTTTGGGGGAGGAAAAAGAATCCCTGCTTGATTCCAGAACATATTGATTCATTGACTATCTGAGATGAAGAAATATAGACCAAAATAACTGTGTTAACTGGCAATGATGGGGGTATTGGAGAATATAGCTATATACAGACATAGACCGAAAGCAGGTCTCCTAAAATTGCAAAATTTAACTTTTTGTAATAGGTAGAGCTAAAAACCACAGGCCTCACAAAGTAGAGGCAGACACTTTTCTCTATGCTTCTTTAAAACAGATTAGATTTCCCTGTATATAGGGAGATCCCAAGAGAGCCTGGGGGAAGCTGCTCCATATTGGGCCGAGCTCTTTACCCCAGACTTACCCACTTGGGAACTTGGGAGTAGCCAGAGAGCTTCTCTAGTGAAAGTCCTTTACAGGAAATCATGAGCTCTGTGGAGTAAAGGCTCCAGTTAAATTCAAAACCTACCGCACTGTCCATGAGTCTGGTTATGAGGTTCTATAGGACCCCCACAACTCCTGAGTCTAATCAAGAGTATTATTGCTGTGCTCATTTGAGAATAAGGGGAGACAGTCTTCGAATATAGAATCAGAAGCCAAATTGGTGAAATTCAGATCCTAATTCTGTCCCTTATTAACTGAATGCCCTTGAACGAGTAACTTAACTTCTTGTGTAAAATGTGAATGGTAACAATACTTACTTCATGTGGTGTTTTGAGGCTTCAGTGAATCAGCCTTTGTTAACATGTTTAAATCAGGGCTGGTGCATAGTGGGAGCTAGACAAATACTTATTCTTTTTTTTTTTTTAAAGATTTTATTTTGTTTTTTTTTTGAAGAGTTAGAGACAGCCAGCGAGAGAGGGAACACAAGCAGGGGGAGTGGGAGAGGAAGAAGCAGGCTCCTAGCGGAGGAGCCTGATGTGGGGCTCGATCCCATAATGCTGGGATCACGCCCTGAGCCGAAGGCAGACACTTAACGACTGCACCACCCAGGCACCCCGACAAATACTTATTCTTATTAAGTGTATTTCTGCCTAATGCTTAAGGGCTAAATGGCTTATGGCAGGTTGTATTCATTCTTTCATCCACTCAAAACTAAGAAGCAACATACACCATATACTATGTGCAAGAGATTAGTCGGCTGCTTCTCCAAGCTTTATGGGCACATTGGTCACCTAGGGATTTTGCTGAAAAGCAGATCCCATTCAATGAACCTGGAATGGAACTCCAAGATTCTTTAGTTCCCAGATGATGCCAATATTGCTGATGGGTGGGCCATATTTTGTATAGAATGGGCAAACACACTTCTACCACCGATCTATAAATCTGCTGGGTGTGTCTAAAGAAACAGGCATAAGTGCTGCTTCCAGGTACAGACATCTGGGTTTGGCTACAATGGCATATTTCTTCATTTCTCTAAGTGCTTTCTCAATTACAACTTGTGTAATGCATTTGTGCCCTACTGCTTGTGATTTACAACTAATAGTCTTCTCATTACTTATTCTCCTAATTCTTACCCTAACTCCTTAATTAAGATAGAGCTAAAAAAATCCTTTGATCAATTCACAGCCTTGACAAAACCTGGTTCTTAGAACAGGTTAAATCAATACAGATTTCCTTCTAGCATTGGTTGTCAAACTTTAGCATGCATTGAATCACCTGGAAAACTTCCTTAATCACAGACTGCAGAACCCTACCCCAAGAGGTTCTGACTCAGTTGGTCTGGATTGAGGGCAAAGAATTCATAACATCCAGTAAGGATCCAAGCAGTGGTAGTTTGAGAACAACATGTCAAGAACCATTGCCTTATACCAACGAGGTCTCAGTGACCATGAAGAGATACTGTTTTTGGACAAGGGTGGCCAATCATATTTGATACCAGCGAGTTCAGGAATAGCACAGATATAATACTCATGTAACCAAAGATTAAGCATGTATAGAGGAGGGTAAATTCTATTTCATCAAAACCCATAGCAGCTAATACCATCCCCCAGCATCCAAAACCCTTATTTATTGTCAACAGAGCGGACTGTATGATGAGGTATAAAGGCCAAACCTGGTCACCCTGTATTTCAAAATCATGTATTAATGAGGCCCAGGAAATCTGCAACATTTTCACTGGAAATTGCCATAAAAGGTTCCTAATTTAAGCATTGTTATATGTCAAATATCAACATCATCCCCACCTCCTCCTGGAAGCTTTTTCTGATGGCCTGATGCAGAGATCAACATTTTCTCCACCAGGTTTTGTCATATCCATACTTCTTTGGTAGTATTTATAATTTTGTGTTACCTGCATATATTGTCTCTAGACTTGGAACTCAGGGAAGACAATGATCATCTTATTTTTGTGCTTTCGGGATCCATCACAGTGCACACATGTACTTTTAGCGTCTAACACGTATTTGTCTTCAAAACTTATCGTTAAATTTCTCTGCATACAATGAACCTCTGTTTCTGTTCAAAGTTAAGTGTTAAACATGTATAATAAAGGATTAGATTGATAGTAGATAGGAGTTGGCATCATGTCATTGTAACTACAGGATATTATATTTATATGAAAATAATGTTTCTCCCCTACACAATCATTTCAGTAGTATGATAATTTGTGAATGATGAAAAATTAAAATTTATTTTAAAAAACCTCCAAGTAAAGATTTCAAATATTCATTAACAGAAGAGTGATTTTAAGAACGGGATATATTTACACAATGGAATCTAATGCAACAGTAAAAAATGAATGGAATATAACTATACCCAATCGTCATTATTCACCGATCAAGTGGTTGCAAATTCCCTATTCATTAAAACTTATTTGTAGCTCCAAAAGCAGTACTCATTGCCTTCTCGTTTCAGCTGTTATGTTGCAAACCAGTATCCTTTTCACAGACTATTTAGTGCTACACTTTTCACACTTTTCTGTATTTTATTGATGATTTTGCTATTTAAAATGACCACCCAGTGAAGTGCAAAGTGCCGGCTAGTGTTCCTAAGTGCAGGAAGGCTGTGATGTGCCTTATAGAGAAAATCTATGTGTTAGATAGGCTTCAACCAGGCATGGGCTATAGTGCTGTTGGCTGTGAGTTCAATATTAATGAGTAATAATATATGTTAAATACAATGTACTCAAACAGAAACACATACAAAACATCAGTCAATTAACAAAAATGTGACCAGAGGCTCACAGGAATCTAACCCTGTATTTCTTATAGGAACAATAGTTCGAAATTGGTTAATTCAGTGTCATAGTGACTTTATAGAAAGTAACTACTACAAATAAAAAGAATTAACTGTATAGGCAACTAGATAAATAAATCTCAGTAGCATAATTCCAAATGAAAAAAAAAAGCACTTCCTGAAAGATCATACAGCACCCTTCTTAAAATGTTCAAAAACTGGGGTGCCTGGGTGGCTCAGTCAGTTAAGCATCTACTCTCTGCTCAGGTCATGATCCCAGGGTCCTGGGATTGAGCACTGCACTGTGCTCCCTGCTCAGTAGGGAGCCTGCTTCTCCCTCTCCCTCTACCATTCCCCCTGCTTGTGCTCTCTTGCTCTCTGTCAAATCAATAAATAAAACCTTTTTTTTTTAAGTTCAAAAACAACTAAAACTAAACAGTACCTTGTTGAAACAATATATTTAAATAAAGCATTGGGATGCAAAATTTTAGAGTCAATACCTTGTGGGGACACAGGGAATGGGATTGGGTAGAAGCAAATTGGTAGATGAAAGGAATTGGGTGATGGGTTCATGAATGTTAGTTATCTTCTTAATATCTAGCTAAAGTTATTAAATAAATAAATTGAGAGGGTCACACATGAAGATGACAACGTGTCATAAACCAAGGATTACAGTTAAATCAATTCTTTGCACTGTTCATTAAAACACATCTGTAGAGTTTTCATACCCACAAATATATGTGGTGAATGAATAAATACACAGATGTATCTTGGCCCCCTATAGGTAACTAATATTCCCCCTTAATCTAGGCTTTCTGAATGAGATTCTGAGACAGGGATCCCCATGAAGAATTGGAGAACACCCTGTTACAGAACTTTGAGACCAGCACCTGGATCTCTCAAGTCATTCTCGATAGTTCAGACACTTAATGTATGGAAGTGTCACTCATGGAAAAGTAGTCCAGAGACCACAGCAGCCCCCAGAGACCACTGTGGAATAGATGCATCCCTGCCGCAAGGAGTCAGAACGGAAGACTGCAAAGAGGTGGGCTAGTCATTCAAAATGAGATCGCAAGCACAGATGAGAAAAGACTAGACCTAGTGGGATTTTAAGTTGTAGTTTAGAATTAAGGTCAGGTCTAAAATCGCTGTATTGTAAGGCAACAAAGTGTACCTTCTTACATGAGAAATCAAGATGTGTCCTCCCTGGAATTTGCCTTTGACATAGAACGTATATTCCAGCACCCAGTTTTTTGCAGTGGTTGATAATTTAGAGTGATTTTTATCACGCATCTTGCCATAGCATGCAAATGACATGACCCCTTCCTCTGGCTGAGCTGCAGCAGAGTCAGGCCGGTGGGGCTGAAACACATGCCTGGTATTCAAGTGGCATTAATCACAGGTTTGGTTCGATTTACTAATGCTATTGTCTTTCCATTTTCTGTTAAGAAATTATTAGCAGGAAGTATCTCGGCCCGAACGCCACAATATGTTGGATCAATTTAAGAGACAATATAGATCACTGGGATTTCTTTTGTCAAACGGAGCCATTAGACTTGCATATTAAAAAAGTATATATTTCTGTTTCGAGTGTGGAAGTGATACATGGCTTACCATTATGCAAACGACCACCAAGAAGGCAAAAGGCAAGATGCAGATGAATGGCAGGGAAGGGTGATAAATGTGTTGTTGTATATGCAGCTTATATTCGACCATAGGTATCTTGTTCTGTGCTTTTTCCTCTTTTCTCTAGAAGGTAGTTTACCTTCCTTCTCAAGGTTGTCATCCACGAACTCAGAGAGACAGTCCACTTTCTACCTTTTACATAAACGCACTATCACTAAGATGCATTCCAACTCTATCTAAGCACTCATCTGAGCGCTCTTCAGTCTAGGCTCTTGATGAACACTCTGCTTGAAAGTTAAACTCAAGACACATTCCTGCTTCTTTGTCATCGTAAGATGCATTTTCCTCCAATGCCTGTTTTTCTGTGTCACATCAGGTCTGTTTTTCGGTGTCCCACTGTCTTGTGCTATACAGTGCATGGACAGAACAGCTGAGTAATTATGTCAGTGTGACTGCAATTTTACCTTTGGGGCCCTCTCGCTATGCCCGCACACAGGTGACTAAACTAGGAATGGTGACATTCCTTGCCTGTGAGGGATCGGCCATGTGACTCTATCAACTGGCAGCTGAGTCACACTGCTTAACCTTACAGCTTGGCAGTGTGAGCCTGAGAAAGGCAGGTGAAACGAGACCCTAGGCACTCTGTCCCCAAAGAGTTTGGCTCCAGACTGTGACTGGATAAACAAGATGGAGACAGTGTGAACCAGGGAAAGAAAGAGTTCTCTGGACTCCCATCCTAGCTCTCTCTAACCTCGGACCAGGCACTTAAAAGACTTTGGAGCATTCATTTTCTTATGTTTAAAATGAGGAAGTTTTTTTTTCCTCATCTCTTATATGCATATATTATCAAGACCAGTAATAATAATAGTAGCAATTAGCATCATTTAATGATTGAATGAGTGGCTTTTGTATACTCTTGGTAAACAGCCAAAAAAAATTAAATAAAACACAAAAGCACTTAGGCTGAATGCACTTAGAACAAAAGCAATTTGTACCGAAGGGAGTTGGAAAACAACAAAACAACAAATTGATCCAAAGTTACATATTTTCTGTCACTCTTTTTTCCCAAGGTTGGCAATGTAGGCATATAGTACAAGGTAGATTTATAAACTTTCATGTGCTTTTAGTATTTTTCCATGTTACAGACTTTGTTGTTGTTTTCTTATGTTTTATTGTCTTCACATTTCTAATTAACTTCCAGCTGAGTTTTTCTTCTCTTTGCTATTAGTAGCCATGGAAAGACGCTCATTTGGTTTGCTTTCAAGCAATCTCTATTGTTGGACATTGTTTGTTCTCATGAATCTCTTGTTATTGTCACCTAGGTTGTTCTAATGTGTATACTTATTTAAAACCTAGAATGCCTACTCTGGTTCAGTGAATCAGGACTGGTCAAAATAGGAAAGAAAATTATACTGGAGATTAAAATGGCCCGGTTCTTATTGCAGTTATAGATCTACTAAACATCTACTACGTGTCAGACACTGAACTTGGCACTGAGGCTGTGGTAGTCACCCTGACTGGATCCCTGCCTTCATGTAGCTTACAATTTAGTAGCAAGAGGTAGACCATGAATAAGTAAACACATAAACAAGATAAAGACATAAATTCCACAAAGGAAATAAAGCAACATCATATGTTAGGTAGTAACTCGGTGTGTAACATTCTAACTCTGGATGGAAGAAGAAGAATGTGCTAGCTATGATCAGATCTAGGGGCAAAGCATTCCAGGGACGTTTACAAGAGTTTATTTGAAACTGGGTTTTTGTTTGTTTGTTTGTTTGTTTGTTTGTTTGTTTTTTTATAGAAAGGGATATGAAATAAGTTTGGAAAGATAGTTTGGGATAAATTCTTTGAAAACTGTGAATGTCATGTTGAGGTAGTATTATGGATTGAATTGTGTCCCCTCTAACGGTGTTAAACTCCTAACAATGGAATATTATTCAGCTATCAAAAAGAACGACTTCTCAACATTTGCTGCAACATGGACGGCACTGGAGGAGATAATGCTAAGTGAAATAAGTCAAGCAGAGAAAGACAACTATCATATGATTTCTCTCATCTATGGAACATAAGAACTAGGAAGATCAGTAGGAGAAGAAAGGGATATAGAAAGGGGGGTAATCAGAAGGGGGAATGAAGCATGAGAGACTATGGACTCTGAGAAACAAACTGAGGACCTCAGAGGGGAAGGGGGTGGGGCAATGGGATAGACCGGTGATGGGTAGTAAGGAGGGCACGTATTGCATGGTGCACTGGGTGTTATACACAACTAATGAATCATCGAGCCTTACATCGGAAACCGGGGATGTACTGTATGGTGACTAACATAATATAATAAAAAAATCATTAAAAAAAATAAAGCAATTAATACCAAAAGAAAAAAAAAAAAAGAACTAGGAAGATCAGTAGGAGAAGAAAGGGATATAGAAAGGGGTGTAATCAGAAGGGGGAATGAAGCATGAGAGACTATGGACTCTGAGAAACAAACTGTGGGCTACAGAGGGGAGGTGGATGGGGGAATGGGATAGGCTGGTGATGGGTAGTAAGGAGGGCACGTATTGCATGGTGCACTGGGTGTTATACGCAACTAATGAATCATCGAACTTTACATCAAAAACCAGGGATGTACTGTATGGTGACTAACATAATAAAATTTAAAAAATATTTTAAAAAAATAATAAAATAAAATAAAATCCTAACTCCCAGTACCTATGAATGTGACCACAGTTGTGAAATCACCTTTGTAGAACGTCAAGTGAAGACAAGGTCCTTAGGGTAGGCCTTCATCCAGTATGACTGTGTCTATATAAAAAGAGGAAATTTGGACACAGATAGGGAGAACACTATGAAAAGATGAGGGCAGAGATCAGGGTGATGCGTCTGGAATGCCAGAGATTGCCAGAAACTGTCAAAAGCTAAGGGAAAGGCATGGGACAGAATTCCTTTCACAGCCTTCAGAAGGAACCAACCCTACGGACCCCGTAATCTCACTCTGCCAGCCCCCAGGACTGTGAGACCATTTATTTCTGCCGTTTAAGCCACATTGTTTGCAGTCCTTGGTTATGGCAGTTGTCGCAAACTCATGTGGGCAGTGCCTCCAGATCCATGGCTCTATGGCAGATGTCCCCATGTATCTCAGTGCATGGCGTGGCCTCAGAACATTTCTTAAAACAACCCCCAGGCAGCCAGGACAATGTCACCGGGCTCAGCAAAGTAGATGAAACTCATTGGGCTAACATATTCAAAGTTTTTTTGTGTTGTTTGATTTTTGGTAGGCAATAGGAAGCCCTTTGAAAGTTTTGAAGAGAGAAGTAAAATGAACCAGCCAACTTTTTGACCTCACTTTCCAGCTTAAGGGTTGTTTATAAGCCTACTCCATTTCTCTCCCTCTTGTAGCACTGGTTTCAGAGCGTCCTGAGTGCTGGTTTTCTGTCTGTCTCTTGCTATAAACTGGGGACCACCTGAAACCAGAAACTGTACCTGACACGTCTCTCCCAGCTCTTGTGTCTACTACGTGCTCGTTAATTATTTGTTTGGTGGTAAATTTCATTATTTTCTCACTTTTTGCTTTGAAATAATTTCACACTTGGAGAAAATTTCAAAAATAGTATTTTCATATTCTCTTCTTCCTGATTCACAAATTGTTAATATTTTGCCACATTTGCTTGAACATTTTCTTCTCTCTATTAAGCATACCATTTTTTTTTCCTGAACCACTTAAGAACAAATTGCACTCATCAAGCCTGTACTCCTGAAAACTTCAGTATATATTTCCGATGAACAAAAGCATTATCCTATGTAATCATAGTAAAGTTATGAAAGGCAGGAAATTAAACATTATTAAATGCTCTTATTTACAGCCAATATTCAAGTTTTTCCAATTGGTTCTTTACCACAACTTTTTTCTGAATCAGGATTCAATGCAAGATAATCCATTTAATTTACTCGTCATGTCTCTTTACCCTCCATTAATCTGGAACCATTTCTTATCCTTTCTTTGTCTTTCATCATATTAACATTTTTAGAGTACTGATTAGTTATACTGTAGAATATTCCTCAGTTTGGTGTGTCTAATGCTTTCTAATGGTTAGATTTAAGGTATGCATTTTTAGGCAGGAATACCACAGATGTAATAACATGTCCTTCTCAGTGCATCACATTGGGGGACACAGAATGTCAATTGATTTGTCCCATTTCACGTAAATTTAACTTTGATTTCGTGGTTGAAGTGATGACTGTTACGTGTCTCCACTCAGTTACCACTTTCCCTGTAATTAATAAATAATTTGTGGGGAGATACTTTAAGACCTTGTAAACACAATATTCCTCATGAAATTTTCACAGGCTAGTTATAGCTCCATTGTTGATTTCTGTGTGATTCCATTATTATTATGGTGATTGCACATGGTGATTTTGCTCTTTCATTTATTCTACATTTATTAGCTGACATTCTGTTTTACCTTCTCTCCAAATGTTTATTTATTCATTGGTTATCAGTATGGGCTCAGATATTCTTATTTTATTCAGTGGATTATAACACTTTAGCAACATTATTTATGTTGATGCACAAATTGTCTCAGATTTGTCTTTTGGAAACCACTTCAATCTGGCTCCTTTGTACTTTTTACACATTTTTATCATTTTTTGAGCACTTTCAATTCTTAGGCACAACAAGATATTCCAGTTTATCTTGAATTCTCTTTGCCCTTCTTTGGAATTAGTCCTTTCTCCATGGCTGTTCTCCCTATTTTCTTTCAGCAAGGAAAGATACTTAGATACCAAAAGCTGAGCACAGTGGGTTACATTCATTCTGAACATTTTAAAGGCTCTACTTTCTGGTGCCAGGTAACATTTGAAGCAGAATCCCTTTCAAATTTTCCGTATAGTCCCATGTAGATCTTCTCCCTCACTCTCATGTCCTTTATCATTCTCTAGAAAAAGATGAAGTTATCCGGAGCTTGTGACTTCTCTCCTCTCCATCTCAAAAAATTTGTCAATAACCATACCATTCACTCCCTATCTTACTTTACCTTTAGGTAGTCTTTGATCATCTCTTTTGTGTCTAGGAGAAAAATGTCTCTTCTGCTTTTGTAAGCTAATCGCACCACCTCTTGATTCTATCTCCTTCTGTCTCCTCAAGGACCCCTTCCATCTATTATTTCTCTCCCTACTTACATTTTTCCATTTCTTGTTTTTTTTCTTCTTTTTAATTTAAATTTAATTAGCCCACATATAGAACATCATTAGTTTCAGAGGTAGAGTTCAGTAGTTAATCAGTTGCATATAACACCCAGCGCTCATTACAACACATGCCCTCTTTAATGCCCATCACCCAGTTACCCCACCCACCTCCCCGCCAGCAACCCTCAGTTTCTTTCCCGTAGTTAGGAGTTAGGAGTCTGTCATGGTTTGCCTTCTTATCCACTGTATTTGCTTATAAGTTCTCAGGTCTTTTTTCTTTTTTTTTTTTAAGAGTTTATTTATTTATTTGACAGAGATAGAGACAGCCAGTGAGAGAGGGCACACAACCAGGGGGAGTGGGAGAGGAAGAAGCAGGCTCCCAGAATAGCATGGAGCCTGATGTGGGGCTCGATCCCAGGACCCTGGGATCAGGCCCTGACCCAAAGGCAGACGCTTAACAACTGAGCCACCCAGGCACCCCAGTTCTCAGGTCTTTTATATGTTAGAAAAATGTCTTATCCAATCCTACAACCCTTGGAGAAAACAGCCTAACTCTGCTTTGTTTCACTACCAAAGTGCTTCAAAAAGTTACCTACATTCTCTACCTCCATTGTCATAGTACACACACTCCTCGGAGGCTAGCAAAGATGTCAGCCCTTCAACTGAATTTGTTCTCTTGGAAGTCATCCATGATCATAAAATCACCCACTTTACCCTTCTGCAGGAGTTAATAGAAATAGAATAGAATAGAAAAAAGATAATGTATGGAAAAATTGAGAGTTGCTGTTAAAAATGAGATGTTAATAAATGATGTTTAAAATGAGAATGATAATTGGTGTTGGAAAACATGGTTTCTGTTGTTTCCTCATGCGGCAGTAAAATAAGCTATGATACTTGGAACTTATTTTTCTACAGAAGCAGAAGAATGGGTTCTTTCCTTATCATCATATTCTAAGGAGCAACTTTGTAAACTGCTAAAGCATCACATAAATGTTAGTATTTATTAATAGATAATAAAAATACATATCATTACTTTACCTTTAAAACTATAAGATATTAGCAAAGGATCAGTTTAATTATTAGAAGGTTAAAAATATACCAGTATGCTTATATCTCTTCTTACCTTTCCTGTCCATCCCCTTCATAAATTCTTCTTTCTTCTTGTACCCTTAGTTATACCACAAGGTCAGTCTTTAGCTTTTTCTGTTTTCCTTCCCATGCCCTTTTTCCTTTTTAGGCATGATATACTGTCATAGGTCCAGCCTTGCTGGAGTTAATTTTCAGTCACTATCTTGCATCCAGACTTCTTTTTTAAGCCTATGCCCTACAAGTCTCAGTGTCTGCTGGACAAACTCACCAAGGAAGTTCTGTCAGATTTGAGTCGATTCAAATTCAACCAATATTAACCTGTTTCTCTTTTCTCATACATTTTGTTACTTATTTGATAAAATTCTAAAGATTTTCTACACAGGACACTTAAGTCTTCCAAGAGTGGTATAGGCAAAGTTTCTGGAAGAGAGAAGATGGGACTTTCATTGGTCACTTCCTCATCTTCTGAATTCCATCAGATTTGCATATTTTTTAGGAGAATTATCACTTTTTATTTGATATCACAATATGAACAAAACTTATTCTGTTTGACTATTGGGGGGGTTTTATTGTGGGAAAATACACATAACACAAAATTTACCATCTTAACCATTTTTAAATGTAAACTTCAGTAGTAGTAAGTATATTCATATTGTTGTGCAAACAATATCCAAAACTTTTTCGTATTGCAAAATTGAAATTTTATACCCATTAAACAATAACTTTCCATTTCTTCATGTTAGTTTATTTGAGAGTATTAATGTCCATCTTATCAAATATTACAATTGCTAAAAAGAATATTATAGTGCTTTTTGTACAGTGGATGCTCAGGAAGATTTGAAATCACCAAAATATAATGAGCATTTTATGATCACCTAATGTATACCAGACTGTATACTAAGCAATGGGGAGAGAGGGGGACAAAACCAAAATGATACAGGTAGGGCTTCCAGGATTTCCAGATTTATAGGAATTAAAGATATGAAAAGCCAATGATTAACATATAACACAATAATAGCAATAATATACCTTGGTTGAGAAACACTGTTATAACAGAAGTTATATATCTGTACTAGGAAACGGCAGAGTATGCTTCACGAAGGAGATAAGCATTATGAAAACAGAAATCTTATATTTTTTTAACTAAAATATCCCTAGAGCTTGGAATCATTCAATAAATATTAAATGCTTATTTAAAATGATTGAAGTGACATCTGAGCTTGGTTTTGTTTTCATAATAGGAGTTCATCGATAAAATGCAATAAAGGCAAGTTTAGGAAAATAAAAACATAAAGATGTTAGGAACATAACTGCATACAAGGGTAATATGAAAGTTAGGTTTGATAATATTTATTAAGGCATGTGGAGAAGAAACAGAGTAACTATGTCAGGAAAGGAGGAGGGTAGGGTAGGAAGAAGGGAGGGAAGGTAGGAAGGAAGAAAATGGATAAGTGAAAACAGCCTCACTGATGGTCTCATTTTTTTCCTTTTCCCAAAGGAAGGAGAGGACAGAATTCTGTTTCTAAAGACCCATTCAGAAGAGTGTGTTTAGGATGTGACCAGGGGAAAAAGGATGGAGAGTGAGCTTGGGATAGGAAGGCAGAAGCAATTCAAGTCCAGAAGCTGGTGAGGAGACTCCCCAAAAGACTGTAAAAGGCATGGATTTTATGACCTGTGGGGACCTTCCTAGTCACTTTTACAACACACTGAGGCTAAATGACCTCATGTACCAAGAACTACATGGGCTACCATGTCCAAGGGAGGCTCAGAAGCAAGATGTCCCCCATATTTAAGAAACTCAGGGGAATTAATCAATGCTCATTTTAGCAAAGATCAATATGGACCAAAGTTGAGGGTTCTTTTTGAGTTTTCATGTATAAGACCCCTGCTCCTGAACACAACTTTTTTTTTTTTTAAAGATTTTATTTGTTTATTTGACAGAGAGAGAGACAGCCAGAGAGAGAGGGAACACAAGCAGGGGGAGTGGGAGAGGAAGAAGCAGGCTCCTAGCGGAGAATCCTGATGTGGGGCTCGATCCTGTAACGCCAAGATCATGCCCTGAGCCGAAGGCAGATGCCCAACTACTGAGCCACTCAGGTGCCCCCTGAACACAACTTCTGCATTGTGCTGGGTGGCACAGAGAAAACCCTAAGTGGTTCAAAATAAATTTCCATGCAGCATGGATAGATAGGTGCTTAGAGTAGATTAGTTAGTTTGGATAAATAAAAGGTACACGATACATATTTTCACCCTGTAAGGTAGGATTAAATGCAAAACAAAACAATTGTCTAGAGAAAGGATACTGACATAAGGCATAATAGTCTATGCTTTCAAGCTATTATCAGGGTTAAACATCATGTTATTAAAGGAATTTACAAATAAGATTAAAAGAATAAAAGGAGAACTGGAAAAAAATGTCCAAAGAAGGTAGAGCTAAGTGGGGTGGAAGCGAAGAATGTAAAAAAGGTAAATAGGATGGTGTGATGCTTAATTTTGTATGTCAACTTGACTGGCCACAGGATACCCAGATTAAATATTATTCCTGGGTGTGTTGTGAGGGTGTTTCTGAATGAGATTAATATCTGAATTGGTAGACCGAGTAAATCAGATTGGGGGTGGACATCATCCAATCCATTCAGGGGTTGAATAGAATAAAAGGTGATGGAAGGAGGAATTTGCCTGTTTTTGCCTGCCTCAAGTTAAGCTGGGGCATTCCATCTCATCTTCTCCTACCCTCGGACAGACATCATTGGCTCCCCTGGTTTTCAAGCCTTTGAACTCAGACTGACTTACGCCACTGGCTTTCCTGGGTCTCCAGTTTGCAGCTGGCAGATAATGGAACTTCTTAGCCTCTATAATCACATAAGCCAATTCCTCAAAATCTCTCAGATAGATAGATAGATAGATAGATAGATATAAATATATGGATATATATGCATACATATATACAGAAATATATACATATGAATGTATATATATATACATTTGTGTGTGTATCTATCCTAATATATGTATGTAAATATATATATAATATTTGTGTGTGTATATATATCCTAATAACATATTGAGTTCTGTTTCTCTGAAGAACCCTGACTAATACAGATGGTCTCTCTGAAGGTGTGCTCCACAGACAAGCCTTTCTCCACTTCCTCAGTTTGCCCCAGGCCACGCTGTCAAGCTTCCTGGCACTGGAGTGCTTTCAGTACCAGAGAGCCTGGGGTTGGACTACTTAATGCCTTTTCTTCACTTTTAGGTTAAACACCTTAAATATCTTTAGTACCATTTTAGTCATAATAAGAAGATCATTTCCACAGGGGAGTGTCATGAGGCCTAATTAGTACCTGTAGAGAACTCTGTGATCTTACAAGGTAAGGAATGCAAAGCACTATTCAACCTGAGAACCAAGAATGGACGAAGAGATTGCTTGATTTATTAGAGCTCCAGTCGTCTAACACACTGGAAGGAAATGTGCCTCTCTCCACAGGGACGCTTCCCAAGGGCAGGATTTTATAGTCAACATTTCCCCATTGGAATAGTACCTTTTCATTTCAGCAATGTGTGACGCAGCTGTTGCTGTAGAAAACAGGGATGCATAAGAACTGGGTTCTAATCCAAATTCATCTGCCAATACCTAGCCTTGCAAAAAAACCATTGATCAACTCACAGCTTTCCATGTCGTTTATTCATCAATAATTTGAGTCTATTGATCTAGATGACATCTAAAGTCCATTTCAAGTTCAGCATATTCATGGTTGAAATTCCTGGTTTTACATTGGACAAATTCAGTTCAATCAGTATCTACTGAGTAGGTTCTGGGTGGCAGCCATAGTGGTAGTTTCTAGGCAAAATCTGCCTCTTTGCACAACTTCAAAGGCACTATCCATATAACAAATAGTGCTAATCCTCACCCTCTTTGCACAACTTCAAAGGCACTATCCATATAACAAATAGTGCAATCCACACCAATAGTAGTGTGCAATACTATGGCCCTGGAGACTCAATAATGAAGCAAAGTCACTGAACAGGGAATGGAGAGATGAATTCAGTTGCACTGGTATGGAGTAATCTAAAGCTTTTCCAATGAGGATGTCTGCACTGGATTTTGAAAGATGAATAAACGTTTGCTGGTAGGCAAAGTGGATTAGGGAGGGGTTTGGGGGAAGCATTCTGGTGAGAAAGAAAAAAAACGTACAAAAGCATGGAACATAGGTGAAGATTTGCTAGATTATAAACTTCAAGGGGGCACCAAGGTTATGATCCAATACACTCTTATGTGATGATGTGTTTCACTATATAAATATGTTTTTTTTCTATTTTCCCAAGCCCCCAAAAGCTGAGATTATTTCTTATTTGCAGTCAAGATTTGTTCAAAATCTCTATATAACAAGATTCGAAGAAGATGACCGAAGCTATAGAGAATCAAGCACAAACAATGCAAGCTAAAGGCTGCTTTGCATTTTTTGACCTGTTTAAGTAAGAAAAAAGAATACAGGATTCCCATGAAGGCATATAACCTCAGAACTGTGAGTTAGCTATGGGGAATTCACAGCGTCTATGCCTTGCTTCTTCCAGAACTTGTCACAAAGAAGTGCAAATAAGGAGACCGGAGAAGCCAGCCAAGTCCTCTCTAAAATTATCCCTGTCATCAGAAACAATTAATACTATGTACAGCACAGTATTGTCCTAGGAATAGGAGCCAAAGGAGTTTAGGGAGATTTGCAGATCATATAATTTTGTAACTGGAGTTTATGGTTGGCACTGGTTGGTGTGTCAAAGCTTAATTGGTGGGAGGATTCCAGGGGGTCCAAAAGAGCTATTCAAGGGGTTCAAACAACATTACTAGAGGAAGGAGATGGTTTATATGTATCTCATATTCTTGGGAAACTTGTATGTTTCATTTCTATCTGGAACTGATCAAGTTTCGCTGACTTAGTGTAACCCTGCATGTGCATGTGTGTATGTGTATGTGTGTCCCTGCATGACTGTGAATGTGTGTGAATTTGTTCCCCTCTCTGCACAATATTCTGTGGGTGCTGAGTAAATGTCAAAACATCACACCCGGCCAACCTTTTCTGGTTGAACTAATGGAACCTCAAATGAATTTACTTATCCTCCTTTGCACTTATAAACCTTGAGCTCAGTCACACCTGACTTTCTTTATACATTTTAACAAAAGCAAAGTCACATTGCAAAGCAAAAGGCTAATGTAAGCAGAGAATGAAAAAGAAAAAAAAAAACATTTAAAAAGAAAATGTAGTAATCTGATAGACTAAACCATAATTTTATCCAACTAATATTAGATTATTTCTACTTATTTAGCACATTCTTCTGTGTAATCGAGCAGGGAGAGTTCCACTTTCTCTATTACTGATTTTCAGTCTAAATGAGACATCATGAATGTTTTTTGAAGTAGAGTTAGTGTAGTCTTTTTAAAGTGGGAATAAACATGTTTCATCCTTTTGTCATGGAAAAGTATGAGCTTCATTTTTTTGTTGTTTTATTTTTACATTTGAGGAAAAGGAGGTTTCAGAAGGAAATCAAATTCATTAATAAATCTATCTCCTGGATCCTGGTTGACATTCAGTTTAATAAAAGCTAAGAGTGTGGTTTTCAAGCTCATGAAGAAAGAGCAGAGAAATCAGTATTTGTATTTTTTGGTAGTCATTAAAATTTGAAGCTTCTACAAGTCAGGCTAATTTTGAGATCTGTGCAACTCTGGAAGCTAAGTGAGAATTTCATAAATAATCAGAAGTAGAAAACTCATACGGAAATAAGGAAAGTGTTTTCCAAGCAGAATAAAGGTTTTCAGCAGCGTACGTGCCTGCAGAGTTAGCTCAGCTCATCAGGTTGAAATTCTAGGTAAAGCAACACAAAAATATAGAGCTCATGTTTAGATGGGACACAGAGATTCAAGGAAATCTCCTTGTATTCTAAGAAAACTACAAACAAACATCACCTGCTTCCCCAGATAACTATTCTATACCAGATTCCCTAATGGTCAAAAGAGGTCATGTTGTAAATCTACTCTGAAAGACAGACTGAATCTGGGCATTGACATCAGGATTTGCAGGGAGGAGAGAGTGCCACCTACTGAATCACCACCTTTTAGATGTTTCTTTCAGCACTTTGATTTTCCTTGGAGTTCTACCAACCCTAGAGCGTGACCTTGCTTAGAAACAAAATCTGACCTCATTACAATGCAAGCTTAGCTTTCTGCAGGCACATTACAAAATCAGCCAGAACCCCTCATCTGCAGATTTTCCCCCAAATAGTGCAACACTAAGGGAGAGCCACAAGAAAGACAAGCAAAGGGGCTAAGGAGAACCAAAACAGCAAGAACAGCTGCAAAAGGGGATCAGGCATCTGTGTAATGATATGTTTAGTCACTAAACACAACTATTTTATCTTAAGATAGACTCAAAACCCACTACACATGTTTATGTAAAGTCTTCTTATTCTCAGTCTGCGGAAAGTGCCTGACTAAATGTTTTGTTGGATTGAACTTAATTGTTGACATCTGGAATTGGTTAATTTTAATATTAACCAAAGCATTTGACTAAATAAAATGACATGGGAGAAAGGTATACTCTGAACATTTATTCTGTGATGTTAACGTAGTTAACTCGTACAGTTCAATAGAAAACCTACTGAATTTATTAAATAATTTATAGATAGATAATAATTGTGTACAATATTGATTTTTAACTTAATCTTAAATATTATACTGTATTTTCTCAGTCACACAGGCAAGAGGTCCCATCCGTATAAAAATCTGTATGACAAAGATTCAAATACATCTATCAGGGCAATGGCTCATGGTTGGGCATATTCACTTATTATTAACCATGAGAACATGAAAAAAGAGGAAATGTAAAAATAACCATATGTGTTTTACCATCTCATGCACTTTGGAGTTCCCCATCATCCATTGGAACATCTAACTTACCTCTTATATGTGCCTCATCTTTCATCCACCTCAGGTTGACTAAAAGGAAATATTTTGGAAACCATATTTCCTAAAGAATAGTACAACTAAATATAAAAATTTTAAGTCTAAAGATAGATTTGCATATTAATGTAAAGGAGGGTGTGTTTAGATACAGTTCCTTGTTTTGTGGCAGATACCATTGGTGTCCATAAAAGCATAAGGAATTCAAATAAATTATGTAGGTTGGCCTTGAGAGATTCAGAAGCATCAGCCAGCCTTGAGCTAGACTGAAAAGAAACACTTTAACAGAGCATCTTAACCCAATTAAATAGCTATCCCCAGGCATCTTGCTGTAGTAAGTAATTGAAACCAATGACAAATGTTCTGCTTTCATAAAGGGCATAGTGTTAGGAAAACTTAAACATGTTTCAGTTGTTATTGCTTTTTCCTTTTTCTTTTCTTTTTCTTTTTTTTTTTTTTTTTTTGAGTAAAATGCTTGATAGGAATACTAGACAGGAAGTAGTCGAAAAACAAAACAAAATAAAACAAACAAACAAACAAAAACAAGCATAAGGTTATGTCAGAAAGACATAGAAGACAACCTGAAAGAGCTCCCAATGGTCAAGCTAAAATAATTTGAATAAAATAAGTAACAATGAATTATAATCCACAGTGTAAAATAAATATATGTCCACACTGATATAAATGAATGATTGAATAAATAAATGAATGAAAATTAACGAATTTTCCTCACAGAGTATTGATACAAAATGTAGATTGGACTTAGTAACTCACTTCCAATGAGTAGAGTGTAGAAAGCAAAAATGGTAACTTTACATTAGAAAATCCTGGCAAGTACCACTTACAATCAAAATCAACATGAACAATGATACCATGTTGATATCATGTACCCCCTGGTATGAGGTGATAAGAAGTGTGCTTCACTTCTGTAATATTCCTTCCCAAAACCCATAACACCATTCTAAACATGAGAATATATGCGACAAATCACATTTTAGGAATGTTCTACAAAATACCTGGCTCTTACTCCTCAAAACTATCAAGGTCATGAAAAACTAGGAAAGACTGAGAAAATGTCACAGACCAGATGAAACCAGGAGACATGGCAGCTAAATACAATGTAGTATTCTGGTTGGGTCCTAGGACAGAAGCAAAAGAATAGTATAAAAACAGGAGAAACTTAAATACCTTTTGGAGTTTAGCCTTCGGCTCAGGGCGTGATCATGGAATCCTGGGATCGAGCCCCTCATCAGGCTTCCTGCTCCACGGGAAGCTTGCTTCTCTCTCTCACACTCCACTTGCTTGTGTTCCCTCTCTCGCTGTCTCTCTCTGTTGAATAAATAAATAAAATCTTTAAAAATAAAAAAAAGAAAGGAAAAAAAAAGAGTAATACACCAATACTGGTTTCTTAGTTTTGACAAATATACAATGATAATGTAAAATGAAAACATTAGGAGAAACTGAAACTGGATAAGTAGTATAAAGTATAATTTAAACTATCTTTGGAACTTTTTTGTATTATCTAAAATTATTTCAAAATAAAAAAGTATATTCAAAATATTCGAAGAAAACATTCTTGTGAAAAAGTTTTTTGAGTCTCTGGATCCTAAGATACATAATTCTTGTGGCTGTTCGGTACTTTTAAAAGTATTTGTTGGATTTCATTGCTATGCATCCTCTTTGTACACAGATAACATAAAGAATTGAAGTAGGTATTATCTGGATAAGAGATGATGTTGATTGAAAGTGGTGAAAAATGGTTCACTTCTGGATATATTTTGAAGATAAAATCAGCAGGTTTGTGGAAGTAGTAGAAGGTATGGAGGAAACTGCTCATTCAAGGGTTCCTCCATGGTTTTGAGCCTGAGAACCTGGAAGAATGGTATGACCATTAATTGAGATGAGAAAGAGTTCAAGAGGAGCAGTTTTCTGAGGAGGAAACAGGGATCATGACGTAGATTTGGACATATTATCTTAGTATATTAGGCTTAAGATACCTATTTAAGCAATATATTGAACACTTTAAGTATATATTTTACAGGAGAAATCCAAGCTAGGGATATAAACTTGGGAGTCATTAACATATAGATAAGAACAAATGATAACAGCAAGGAAGTGAGTTAGGAAAGCAAAGACAAGTGGTCCCTGAGTTCCTCCAACATTAAGAGATAAGGTAGATGAGGGGATCTAGAAGGGATCAATGAGACAAGAAGAACAAGGTGACAGTTTCCAGGCTATGGCACAGGGAGGGGAGCCCAGGTAGCCTCAGTGGACAACCTGAGTTATAGAGACAGTGCTGTAAGTTCAAGGGGACAAAGGTAGAAGGGTTCATGTAACAGTTTCAAAGAGGAGAGTTCTAGAGAGAAAACTGTATTTGCCCTTCCCCAGTATTCAACACAGAAAAAATCAGGACATACACATGAGGAACCTAATAAAGGCTGGAGAAAGAACCCATCTGAGAGGATTAGAGGGAACAGTGCCTGGCACTCATAAGAAGCTGGGAATAGTGCCTATTTCTAATAACCAGGTTGGGGGAAAAATTAAAAAAAAAAAACTGTAATGCATACAGCATTGGATGGAGTACTCAGAAGAGTTTGTGTCAGTTGTAAAGAATAATTGTTCCTAGACCAAATACTGCCTAAGAGAACTTAAATGTAAAACTGGAAAAATTCAACTGTTTCCAAGTAAATAAATTGTGTACTAATATAGAGCACAAGGATATTTATAGAACTACAATAAGAGAAAAAAAAATCAGAACCATCAAGAGAAAATTCATGTATGGCACCAAATCAAAAATAAGAAGGCATTCAAAGAAGCAGAAAAACATGACCTGTACTAAAGAGAAAAATCAATCAATTGAAACTGACACAGATGTGACACAGATGTTAGAATTAGCAGACAAGGATATTAAAACAATTATAAATGTACTCCATATGTTCACAAAGCTAAAGGAAGAATTGAACATGTGAAGTGGAGATGTAGAATACATATAAAAAAAAAAAAAGACCCAAGTCAGACTCTACAGATAAAAATTACAGTGTGTGAGATTAAAAATATACTTTATGGGATTAATGGGAAATTACACCCTGAAGAAGAAAAAATAGTAAACTTAAATACATACCAATAAGAAGTATTCATAAAGAATGCAGAGATAAAAACAGAATGAAAAAATAAACATTGACTGGCCTAACATGTTCATGAGTTCTTGGAAGAGAGAACGGGGCACAAAAAATTATTTGTGGCAATAATGGCCACAAGTTTTCCCAATTTGAAGATAATTATAAAGCAGCATATCCATGAGGCTCAACAAACCCCAAGCAAAAATTATTAAAAAAAAAAACAACTTGAAGAAAACACAGCAAAACATATCATGATCAAATTGTTTACAACCAATGGTAAAGAGAAATCAGCCAGAGACACATATGAATTTTCAAAGCCAAGAAAAACCTAAGGAGAAATAATAACTGACTATAATATGATAGCCTGGGTGGGATCCTCAAACAGTAAAAAGACATAAGTAATAACTAAGGAAATATGAAAATACTATTGACATTAGTTAATATTAATATGTCAATATTAGTTCAATAATTGTAACAAATTTACCATATAAATGAAAGATGTGAATAACAGAAGAAACTGAGTACACAATATATGGAAACACTATCTCAGCAATTTTTTGGTAATTCTAAAAATAAAAAGTTTATCTTTGAAAAAATATATATAGAAGAACAAAAATAGAGATAATAGCAGATATCTTGTCAGAAACAATATTAGTGAGAAGACTAGATAATATATTGAAAGAAAAACTATCATCAACCTAGAATTTTATACATAATAAAGTCTTTTAAAAATAACTATAGACTAGGGGCGCCTGGGTGGCACAGCGGTTTAGCGTCTGCCTTCAGCTCAGGGCGTGATCCCGGCGTTATGGGATCGAGCCCCACATCAGGCTCCTCCGCTATGAGCCTGCTTCTTCCTCTCCCACTCCCCCTGCTTGTGTTCCCTCTCTCGCTGGCTGTCTCTATCTCTGTTGAATAAATAAATAAAATCTTTAAAAAAAAAAAAAAAAGAAGAAACACATTCTAAAAAAAAAAAAAATAACTATAGACTAGATAATTTTTCAGTCATATAAAAGACTGAAATAATTCAATACTAGCAGATCCTAATGATAAGAAAAGTTAAGTTAAAATAAGTACTTCAAGCAAAAAGAAAAGGAGACTAGAAGAAAATGAAGATCTAGAATAAGGAATTAAGAGCCTGAGAAATGGTAGCCACTGGTTAAATATATAAGATATTATTCTTATAAATTATATTTCATCAAAAGTAATTAACTGTGGTGTGAAAAATACATTTACATAAAAGCAGAATTATAAAGTCAAAAGCTGGCTATTTGATAAGATCAATAAAATTGATGAAATCTAGACAGATTAATAAGGAAAAGAGAAGACACAAAATTACATACCAGAAATAAAGATGATATTACAATCAGTTCAACAGAAACTAAAATGGTAATGAAAAGTTTGAACAATTTTACACCAATAAACACATTAACGGGCAAAATGGACCACTTATTTTAAAGGTACAAACTATCAATATCAAGCAAGGAGAAAGAGATAACCTGAACAGTTCTTTAAGCAGCTGACTTACTTAAATTGTAAATTTGTCATTATGAAGAAAAAAACCCCAGGCCAAGATGGCATTATTGGTGAATTCTTCTAAGCACTAAGGGAAATAACAGCAAATCTACATAAATTCTTTCAAAAAATTGAAAATGAAGGAAGGAATACTTCATAACTCATTCTATGATGTCAGAAGTACCATGGTTCAAAAATGAGAGAGACATCGAAGGAGAAAAAAACTGCAGACCAAAATCTGCAATGAATTTTGATGCAAAAGAAGTTATTTTTAAAAAATTTAGAAAACAGAATCCAGAGATGCCTGGGTGGCTCAGTTGGTTAAGCATCCAATTCTTGATTTCAGCTCAGGTCATGATCTCAGAGTTGTGAGATAGAGCCCCGTATCAGGCTCCACACTCAGCTGTCTGCTTAAGATTCTTTTTCCCTCTCCCTCTGTCCCTCCCCCTCTCACCCTCTCAAGAAAAAAAAAAAAGTAAAGATAAAAAGAGAAGGAAGGAAGGATGGAAGGAAGGAAGGAAGGAAGGAAGGAAGGAAGGAAGGAAGGAAAGAAAGAAAGAAAGAAAGAAAGAAAGAAAGAAAGAAAGAAAGAAAGAAAGAAAGAAAGAGAAAGAAGAAAGAAAGAAAGAAAGAAAGAAAGAAAGAAAGAAAGAAAGAAAGAAAGAAAGAAAGAAAATATAGAATCCAGTAACACGTGAAAGAATAATATTTCATGACCAAGTGGGGCTTATCCAAAAATGCAAAAATTGGTTTATTATTTTAAAAATCAATTTAAATTACCATTTTAACAAACTAAAAACAAAAAACACAATTAAAAGCAAATAAATAAACACACAAAAACAGCACAATCATCTTAATACATTAAAAAAATCATTTGATGGGTTTCAACATCCATTATTGATTAAATAAAAACTCTCAGCAATGAAAGGAACCTCTGGAATTTGATAAAGGGTATCTAAGAAAATTCTTTAGTATCTAAGAAAATTAATATCACAATTAATATTGAAAAGCTAAATGTTTTACCTCTAAGTTTAGGAATAAGACAAAGGTGCCACTTTCTATTCAATATGTTACTGTGGGTTTGACCCAGCATAACATGGGAATAGAAAAAATACGAAGATATCCGGACTAGAAAGGAAGAGCAAATCCCAGTTGGCATGGTCATCTATGTAGAAAATATATAAACTGCCAAAAAGTTACTAGAACTAATAAGTCAGTTGAACAAGGTACAGTGTATGCAATCAAGAAACAGTGATCAACTGTATTTAAGTATATACATGTGTATATAGATAAGCAAGAAATAGTCAAAAATTTAAGTTCAATAATCATACCATTTAGAATAGTATGAAAACATTAAATATATAGAGGTAAATTTGTGAAAATATGTGGCATAACTGTACATGGTAATTATAAAACATTGTTGAGGTAAATTAAAGGTGCCCTAAATAAAAGGAGATGCATATATCCCCCACTTTTTCAGAAGTTCACGTCAGGCTGTTTTGCTTTTATGAAAGACCTATATCAGTATGGTAATGACTTTTTTGATAAAAACAAAAATTCTCTTTGGATTTCTTTCAGTTAGCAAAAACCTAATATAGGTCTTTTGTAAAAGTGAAGTGGCCTAATGCGAACTTTTAAAAAGAGGGGATACTCTTCACTTGAGGCCATTTTGACTTACGAAAGGCTTCATAGGGACCCTCTGCTTTTGGATAGAAGAGGAAACCGCTATATAGTATGTTCATGTTTCTAAAGACTCAGTATTGTGATAATATCAATTTTCCCCAAATTGAACAATAGATTTTATATAATCGCAATCAAAATCTCAGCAAATATACAAATTGACATTACTTCTATGATTCAATGTAAAAGTCTATGTAATAAAACGTAATGTAAAGAATAGTCAAAATGACTTTGGAAGGGAAGGTGTCAAAACTGATTATAAAGCTATACTAATCAAGATAGTTCAGTATTGGTATAAAGATAAACAAATAAGTTAATGGAACAAAATAGAGTCAGAAATATATGGATATATGGCAAACACATGGAGAACTGATTTTTAAGACAAAGGTACAAAGACCATTCAGGGCAAAAAGTGTTGTCTTTTCAAAAAATATTGCTGGACAATGGATATTCATGTGCCTCTGAATGAATTTCAATCTATACTTTGTATCACATAAAAAAATTAACTAAATATGAATCATAGGCCTAAATATTAAAACTAAAACTATAAAACTTCAAAGAAAAAAGCAAAAGAGAAAAATCTATGACTTTTGAAAGGAAAAGATTTCTTATATACAACACCGCAAGGAGGATCTATATAAGGAAAATGGACATATTGTACTTCATCCAACATTTAAAAACTTCTTTTCCTTGAAGGTCACTGTTCAGAAAATGAAAACAGAAATTAGAGATTAGGAGAACTTTTTGCCAATTATATACACTGGTAAAAGACTATATCTAGACTATATAACAACTCTCCAAACTCAACAATAAAACAAACAAGCCAATAACAAATGGGAAAAAAGATGAAATACATATTTCACCACTGAAGAAAATAAGGATGGCAAATAAGCACATGAAAAGATGTTCCAAAGGATTTGTTATTAGATACATTCAAATTAAATCCATGAGATAAAACTACACATATATTAGAAAGGCTAAAATGTAAAAGACTGACCTTATGAAATGCTGTGAGAATACAGAACAAATGAAATTTCATACAGTGCTGTTGAGAATGTAAAATGCTTAAATCATGTTAAGAAAAGCCTCATTTTCCTAAAAATTAAATATATATACCTACTATGTAATCATCCTACTGCTAGGCATTTATTTACCTAAGAGAATGGAAAGCATAGGTTCATACAAACACTTGTATTTGAATATTCACAGCATCTTTATCTACCATAGTTAAAAACCAGAATTAACCCATCCGCCCATTAGAGATGAATGGGTAAAGCAATTGCGGTACATCCATACAATGGACTAAACATTAAAAAGGACTGAGCTATTGAAACATATGAAAACGTGGATGATTTTCAAAGAAAATCACATTGAATGAAAGACTACAAAAGACTAAATACTACATAACTCCATTCATGTAAACTCTAGAAAATGCAATTGATTTTTATTGACAGAGCAGACCAAAGGGTGCTTGGTGAGGGGGGCACTGACATGACATGCACACCGGGTACCTTTGGGGATGATGGGTATGCTCATTATCTTTGTTGTGGTGCTGGTTTCAGGGTGATAAGTACATGTCAAAACTTGCAAAAATATATACTTTTTAAATGTATGTAATTTATTGTTTGTCAATCGTACCAATCAATAAAGCTGTTAAAAGACAGTACCTAGCACATGATAATTGCACAGGAAATTGATAAATAAATGAATTGGTGAAGTAATGGATGGATCAGCACTATTTGTAGAATAGTTAAAGCAGGTGAAACATAACCACATCATATAACAAAATGATTCTTGGGAAATCATTGACTTACCAATCATTACCACCTCTCAAAAATCTGATAAACTGTACCTAAATAAATGGAAAACATATTTTTTCTTTATAGCAGTATGAATGCTGACCCCCTATAAAGCAGAATTATGAAGTGACAAGAGAAAGAAAATAAATCTCCTTCTGGTTATTTTAGTGTTAAGGGAAATATGTTAATTCTGAACAAATGAGCAATGTATATATAGTGTTCACAAGAACTCTTGTTAGTAAGTATATGCATAATCAGTTAAAGAAAATCTACTATTTGCCAACTATTTTAAAAAAGTTTCCTGTTTCTTAAAATCCATAATACAATAACTGGGGAGGATCATTTTTATTACGTGGAGATTGTTCACTTTACAAGAAAGTTCACAGAGGAATTATTGAAATATCAGAGTTTACCGGTGCATTCAACTGTTAGTTATCAGATCGTTAACTACTTTATAGGATGAGGTTAAGTCGGAGAGAAAATGAAGTTAATACACAAGAATGGAGTATTGGAACTACTTTGAATTGACTGTACACCAGAAATAAGATTTTTAAATCTTGGAAAAAAAATAAGTCAATGGAAAAATATTCAACGAAAATTCAGATTACAGTACATTTTAAGATGATATCTGTAGTGGGTTATAGTATGAAGGGGTACAAGAGCAGAGGATGTTTGGACCAAAGATGTCAGTATGCTGACAAAGATTTGGCAAATTGAATATATATCCTCTTTCATCAAATATATTCAGATAAGAACCACCAGTGCCTCTCATGCCAAATAAAGGGCACACGTGAGGAAATATGTGAGCAGCACCTCAAACCTAATGCTGATTTTTTCTAGGCATTCTTAGACTACCTTGGCCCTGGCAAGTACGTCTTCATGGAACCAAGGGAAACTAGAGCTGATAAGGCAAGGACGTTTCTTTCATCATCATTTGCTGTTGTGGCCCAAGCTAAGTGATCTGTGAAACTGTGCTGGGTATTCATCTGTGACCTCAATAATCTATGTTAATTGTGATATGTAAGTATAGTTTCCCATTAGTATGCAAGTCAGAGAACCAGGCCTTTTTATTTCACTTGGTAAAAAAGTGAGATGCAGCTATGTAGCAACCATGTTGCTGGATCTTACAGACCCCCCATTCTGCTATAATGATCCCACTATATATAACTAGAAAGAGCCAGGAGGAATCTCATTTGTGTTCACAGATAAATCTTTTCAGAAATCACAGATAAAACAAGCAAGTTAGTAAGCAAACCCCAAATACCTATTCTCTTAATCCATTTTCCCTTCATTGGAAACCAGTATATTAATTGGTCACTGCTGACATTCTCATTGGTAACACTCCCCACACACATTGATGATGAATCACCAGTGGTATATGGTGGTAATACCACTATATACTACCAACTTTGACCAGACACTCCATATACCAGAGAGTACTCTCCTACCATATCAGGCATCAGTGTTTTTCTGTTGCACACTATATTTCACAACTCTCTGGTAATGTGTCATGGTTTGGAAAGGTCAAGGCAATGTTGTGTTTTGCTCATCCAGCCAGTCAACATGTAGAGAACCTTCTACTGGATGACAAGGTTACAATGGGTAGCTAAAACAGGTCATGTTCTATGAGACTCTCAGTAGGTGAGTATCACACATTAGAGGCAAGTATCTTGTCCTGCTAGGAAAGACCATGAGGTAAGGACTATACTGTGCAAAGCTTCACCCTAGGAACAATGGAAAATCATGAAAGTATTACAGGAAATACATGGTCATATTTACTTTATGAAAAAGTTCTCCCTGCTTGAAGTGGGGAAAACAGAATATATGCAGGGAAGCAGTTAGCCTCTTGCCTAAGCCTGCATAAGGTAGAGAGAAATGCATCAATCTGAGTTTCAGCACGAAACAAAAAAATCAACAACATGGTGACAAATTGAATTTGGGTAATGAAGGATGGCAAGATGTTAGGAATGACCCTCATGCTTCTCACTTTCTCTGACAAAGGAAGGAGAACCTCTTGGTGTCACAACCCTTATAGGATCCCAAAGCACTGCCTTCTGTTCATCAAAATATTATTTTTTTAAAAGGAAGTCACTATTCATTGATTCCTTCTTATGTGTCAAAGTTGTGTTAAATTTCTTAACCTGAAATAATGCATTGAATTCTCTGAACAATTCTGTGAGCTAAGTGCTCACTATCCTTCCCAATACTATGGTAAGGAAAGTGAGGGACTGAACATTGAGTAAACGTGTCCAAGGCTTTTCAGCTGGGATGGGTCAGAGCTGGACTTGATAGCTTGGTAATGTAATTCCGGAGGTCTTGTTCTTAAAAGCAGTGAAACTTCTTTCTCGATTGTACTTATTCTCTCTTTATTTAATGCAGATATAAATCCATGGAAGGATGTGTGTGAATGTGTGTGTGTGTTTCCTTTGTGCATGGAGTTATTTGTGATACATATGTGTTTGTCACATGTGTGTTATTGTACATAAATGTGTAACTGTGTGCTGAGCACGTTCATGTGTGGAGGTATATATCTGTGTTATGTATATGTATTTGTATCTTGACTGTATGTTTGGGGATGGTGTGTGGTGATATCTGTGCATGTATGCATATGATAGGCTAAGTGATAAATCATTTTACTCTGACAAGGAAGCTTTTATTCCCAAGTAGGCCTGTGATGCCCTGATCCTTTTTTCATTAACAGAGTCTTTTTCCATTTGGAGTAAAGTGCAAATTATTTCAAGGAAGATAATCTCTCAGGTCTCTAGCATTATACTAAGTTATTTTTATTGTATCATTTCTGAAATATTTATATGTTTAAAGCTCTTTTATAATGTAAAGCAAAAACAAGTTTATAAATTAAATGCAAAGAAAAAAATATCTAAAAGTAACAGCATTAATGTATTGTGATGGATGACGTTGTTTTGCTGAAACTAAATTCCTGTAATATGAATGTGACATTGATGTGCCATGGCACAGTTTGTGCTTTTTAAAAAGCAGCATATATAAAATTCCTCCACCATTTCCACTCTCCACAATATCTTGAACTGTTTTTCCACTTGATGAGCCTTAATGTAAATTGGCCTACATTTTGCATTAAAGCAATGTTTACGTATTAAATCATTTTCTTCCTTTTTTCTCCTTCTCATTAGCACACAATAATTAAAATAGCATTATATAAAAACAATGCTGACACTAAAAATTCTTGTATTAACCAATTATAAGTTGATATGTTCTTACAATACATTGTATTTATTTATATCATCCAAGTGATATATAAAACTTAAAAAAAAATTTTTTTTAGACTTCTTGAAGCTCTTTTTAGAAACAATGCCATAAGATTTTGTGACCCAATCAAGGCTCCTTAGTATCTCACACAAATAAGTTTCTCTTTGACAGTACCACCATTCTGTAAACAGCCTCAGATCCATTAGAATCCCAGGAGGAGCATAGGTTGGCCTTAAGCTGTCCCCTGCCCCTACCACTACCACCACCAAGCTAAAACAGTCAAAACAATTTTCTCCATAATTATACAGATGTAACAGCTATGATCGTTTCCTGCATAGCCTTCAGTTGAATAATACAATTTTCATTCATTCGTTGCTTCCACAAACATATGTTTTTCAGGCTCTTTGCTTGGCACTGGAAATACCAAAGATGGATGAGGTACAGTTTCTGCCTCAGGGAACTTAGAATATCTCTAGATGTAAGAGACAGAGAAATCTTACCCAGTCTCAGTGTCCAGGGAGAGTGTCCTGGAAGACATAACCTGTGATGGTTAAATTCTGAAAGATAAGCAGCAGAGAGAGACTGAAGGAGGAGCATTTTGAGCAACAGAAGCAGCAAGTGACAAGGGAACTAAAAGTAGTTGAGTTTGTCTGGATAAGAGTGTGGGGAGAGGGTGATGAAAAAGGCCATGTCATGAAGTGCTTTCCATGCCAAGTTTAGGAGTTTGGTCTTTTGCTCTGAAAACCATGGAAAAGCCTGAGTATCAAACAGATCAGGCCACATAGGTAATAAGTATTTTGACAGTTCAATGAAGGAACAGTATGAAAGAGATGGGGGTAGAGGTGGAGCATAGCCGGGATTAGGGAAACCAGTTGGTAGAATGAAAAGGAAATATGATGGTGGTGTCAGCTAGATAGTGATAACACAAGGAGAGTATATATGAGACTGAAAATTTATAAAAAGATGCAATTTTGTTTGAACTTGCTGAAGAAGTTGAAAACATTTTTTTTTTTTTAAGTCAAAGACGAGGCTCTAGTTTTTGGCTTGGACATCAACAGGGATAGAGAGTAATAAACATCGAGTGCTTCATATATGCCAGACACCAGAATGAATGTTTTACATTTATTATTTCACTTAACCTTTATACTGCTTTAAGGTCGACTGTGTTACCTCTCTCTCTCTTTTTTTTTAAGTTGAAGATCCTGACAACTCAGAATGATTTCACCACTTGCCAATCTCATTCCCTGAGCTTAAACACACACACACACACACACACACACACACACACACACACAAAGGGGGGGCGCCTGGGTGGCGCAGTCATTAAGCGTCTGCCTTCGGCTCAGGGCGTGATCCCGGAGTTCTGGGATCGAGCCCCACGTCAGGCTCCTCCGCTGGGAGCCTGCTTCTTCCTCTCCCACTCCCCCTGCTTGTGTTCCCTCTCTCGCTGGCTGTCTCTCTCTCTGTCAAATAAATAAATAAAATCTTTTTTTAAAAAAAGAACACAAAAGGAGCAATAGTCATCTGGGAATGAAGATGAGTTTAATTTTGAACAGGTTGTTTCTGAGTCATGCATTAAGAAAGACACAGAGATGCACAACTCCAGGGAGCACCATTCACAAAGGCCATGACCAGTGCACTCTGGAGTCATATACCTGTGAATGACTAAATTTAGTATGCAGTTGTTTATGCATGTCTGGAGTTCAGCATAAAGGACTAGGCTATAGATTTATATTTGGAACATGAGGTTATAGTCTCTGGAAGACAAAACACACTCAATAAATACTTATTGGATAGATGTCAAATTGATGATAATTGAAGCCGTGAGTATGAGTGAGATCATTCTAGAAGCATGCATAGTGAAGAGGGTTGTAATACATAAACATTTCACAACTAGGCAATAGAGGGAAATGCCATGAAAGAGATTATGAAGAATTAACCAGAGCAGTAAGAAGCAAATCTATTGTGTGTTTCAGATATAAAAGGAAGGGAAGTTTTCATAAGAAGCGTCTGGTCACCAAGGTCAAATGCTTCCAAAAGACAAGGAAGATGAAAATGGAGCTGGAAACTGGACATGGGATTCAGTGGCAAGGAGGTCTGAGAATAATCTTTTTTTTTTTTTTTTTTTTTAAAGAGAGAGAGAGAGAGAACAAGCGGGGAGGAGGGTCAGAGAGAGAGAGGGAGAAGCAGACTCTCTGCTGAACAGGGATCCCAATGTGGGGCTTGATCCCAGGACCCTGCGATCATGACCTGAGCCAAAGGCAGACGCTCAACCAACTGAGCCAACCAGGTGTGCCTGAGAATAATCTTGATGCAGGAAGAGGAGTCCAGGCTTAGGAGAGGCTGAGAGAATCTACATATTGGGGGCTTGTTTGAATTTAGTATTTTTCACTTGTTTCAGATCATAAATGATTCTAGGGAGATTTTACCACCTAGTAAGTCTCTGTCAAGTCAAGGCCTCTGGTATTCTGTCACAACAGAAATTTGCCAGAGACAATCTCACTTTTTGAATTTAAAGTTGGACTTAGTGTATGATTATACAGTTTCAAACTCTACAATGGTCACATATTTGGGGGGGGGAAGTGCCATGAAAATCTGAGCAATTCAAATAGTCTGCCCTCATTGCCTTAAGAAAAATGAAGCTCAAAAAGTTCTATCCCAAGCATTGCAACTAGACTTCTGCCATTTTCTCTAAACCATATTGTCTTATTAGGTTCAAATATTTGTTGTGTTTAAGCATTGTTCAAGCAACCTTAATTTTTCTGGAAATAATCCAAGAATATACAAGTTTTTAAAAAGTGATAAACATACTCAGAAGTACAAAATGAAGGGAAAACACATATTTTTGAGAACCACATGCTAATACAACACTTTTAAGCCATATGGACTTTGCTCAGATATATTTTTCCTTTCCCAGCTGGTTGTTAGCAAGAATTAGAGCCTTACAGGTCTTCTGTTCACACAATAAACAAATGATTCAGAGTTCATTTTCATAATCAAAGAAACTTTAAATTGACAAAAAGATGCAAAATGGTTGGATGGTTTTACTAGTTACTAACATCTCAAGTTATCACCTTATCCATCTTCCCATTTGAGACAGAGACAGCACCGCTGGGAGAATTAAGAACCTTGAACAAACAGATCCAGATACGACCAAGGCCTCAACCCTGAAGCTGAAGTGTGATCTCCAGACTGAATGAATTATGCCTTGGTCCCTGGGTCACCATCAGCCTCAATCTTAATCAATCCAGTAACTTGGGGCATCGAATAAGCTAACTCTTCCCAATTACACTTGGAAAGCCTAGTGATTATAGCTTCTTTCCAGAATTTTACTAACAATGATATCTGACAGCCACGTAGGCTTTCTAAATTTTTATCACCTTTTCCTTCCATTATCTCCCCTTCCCACAATGTAGCAAAATGAATGGAAGAGACATGATTTTTCTCTGGGATAGATGAGGAGATGAGATGAGAGATGAAGAGATACATTCAAAGTTATACAATTAATTAATAAGTGGCAGAACCAAGTTTATAACCTGTCTCTCTTAACCCTCTGAAGTAGATTAGGCAACTACCCATTGTAAGGAAGTCTGAGTAAGAGAGTAGAAGTCTCCATGCTGATTTTTAGATTTCTGAGGAATTAAGGCAGAAATATTTTTTCTCTTATGAGGAAGATAAAAGGTGAATATAGATTCTTTGCAAATTCTGTCATTGAGAGTACAGTCTAATTTTTTTCCTTGTGAATTTGGGATGCCCTTGGTAACTTGCCTGAAAAACAGAATGTGGTAAAAGTGGTATTCTGGAATTCTGAGGGTAGGTCATAAGAACCTGTGCAGCTTCCGTCTATACCTCTTGGAATGCTCACCATGAGAGAAGTCAATTGTCACATAAGAAGTTCTGAGAACACCATTCTTTAGGGAAGCCCAAGCTGGCTATGTGAAGAGGCTGCACGGAGAGAGGATACCAGCTTGCCCCAATTGTCTCAGACATACCAACCCAGGGACCAGAATTTTGAATTAAGATGCACTCTTGGACATTTTAGCCCCAGGAGACACAATATAGAGAAGAACTGAAGCATGCACCTGATAAAACAGAGGTTTTTACATATGGCCCTCATTGATCTATCCCAGGTAAATCCACTTGAACCACACTCACTGACTCTCAGTCATCAGGAAGCAGGAATGAGACATTCCCATTCTAACCTATCTGAATTGTGAGTGTAATAAAATGGATGTTTTATACTACTAAAGTTTGAGGTGTTCTTTTATGCAACAATAGATGAACATAACATCTTAGGTAAAGCCTTTCCTATGACTTCATGATTGAGTATCCTTCAAAATCAGAATTGTCAGTCATGGAAACAACACAGGAAAATACAGTTATCTAGAACTCTTCGGGAACAAGTTCATGTGGATGATGGAATGATTGCACTTCAAAAGATGGAGGTGATCAAGCTTTCAAATGCTTGGGACATTGTATTTTAACTGTTTAATGTGAATAGTTATACGTACAATTTCTTATAGATTAAAAAAATACATAGTGAACACTTAACTTTGTGCCAGACTTTATGCTCAGCACTTGGTAAGAGTCTTATACTAGACAGATATAGCCCTTGTGTCCACAAAATTTACAGATTCGTGGGGGAAGCAGAGACACTAAGCTATCTACCTTAAGTTACAAAGAAGGTAAGCTATAGAGCTAGGTTTCCAACCCAGGTCTGTCTGACTCCCAAGTTCATGGGAAGACATTTTGCAAGATGGTATAGCTGAGGTCAATGGCCCAGTCTCATGCTTTGCTTTTATCCCTCCTTTAACATCCTTTTAAGTATTGTCTCTGAAAAACAGTTGCACTGAAAAATTACATATTTATATGTCTTTAACCTTCTAAATAAGACAAACTGAGTTGCATTGAAGGAATGAATTTTACTTGTGTTTCTGCATGGTCATAGCTAGGATTTAATCAACAAATCCAAGTGAAATAAACTGTAGTCATTTAAGATGGCATCAGTGATAATAATAATGATTCCTTATACTTTTCTGGTGCTTTCATCTGAGGATTGCAAAAGGCTTTACAGACATTAATTAAGCCTTACAGGATTTCGATGAAGTCATGAAGCAGTTTAATTACTGTAATATATTGAGATTTTAAATAAAGCAAAGCAACTTTGGAATCAGATTTTCTTTTCAGAATCACTCTTCTTTGCTCTTGGTAGCATGGACCTAATAGTTTAAGAATGACTTTTGTATTCCTTTATTTGTTTCTCAGGTTTTTGAGAAATCGTGACACCATAATGTATTCCTTTTTCATACTGGAAGACACAGGATAGTGACGTTGTATATCTCATGGGAATTAACTGATCAACCAACACATATTTCATGCTTAATAAGTACTGGGCAGCACTGTGCTATCTACTCAAGAGAACAAAGAGTATAATACCCATCCTCAAAGAGCTCCCAACTCAGCGGGAAAACATACAAATAAAATACAGTGTGATTAGAGCTGTGATAGAGCTATACATAAAGTATTATTCCAGCATGTAGGAGTGTATCTAACTCCGAAAAATAATAGCTAATACCATACAGAGCTTATTTTCTACCCTTCTAGGACTTCACATATAGTAACTGCTTATTTTTCACAACAATCCTGATATGTAGGCATCATTATTTTCCTAATTTTACAAACAGAAAACTGAAGCATAGAGAGATTGGATGACTTGCCCAAGCTCACTTAGCTAAGATGTGGATTAGAAAACTCAATGACATTAAATAATTGCTTGAGTGGGAGTTCAAGAAAAAATAACTGAAAGGAAAGGAGGTATTGATTATAGACAGAAATTGGCAAAAACAGAGAGAGAGGTAGGGAGGGAGAGGAAGACAGAGAGAGAGAGAGCAACTGGTGTAAATCACAGAGTATAAGCACATGAGAGGCTGAAGTGATGTGGAAGATATTTTTGGTGAAGGACTTAGAAGATGTGAGAGGTCAGTATGTTGGTTAAATCTGTTCTGTTCATGTTGAGGGTCAAAAATGATGACTAAAGTGATAGTGAAAAGGAATGTTCATCTATAAATGGAAAGGAAGGACTGAAATGATAAATGACAACACCAAAAAGGAGAAGTAGATGATGATGTCTGATAATATGAACATTAAAGAAGTTGGAGTCTTTCTTTTCAAAGATTTATTTAATTATTTATTTGAGAGAGAGAATGAGCAAGAGGGGCAGAGGGAGAGAGAATCTGAAGGAGACTCAGTACTGAGCACAGAGCCCTACGTGGGGCTTGATCTTATGATCCTGAGACCAGACCTGAGCCAAAACCAAGAGTTGGCTGCTTAACCAACTCTTCCACCCAGGCACCCCAAGAAATTGGAGTCTTTGAAGGAGGAAAATGGTTTGAAAGAAACAATGGGGCGTTAGGAGGGAATAGACACCATTTAAATGTCACAAGGTATATAGAATTGGGAGAAATCTAGTCTGTGGCTGAGAGAAGTGGGGAATAGCTTTCTCAGGGGGCATCTTTCGGTTACAGAACAAAAGGAAAAGAGCATTCAGAGAAAGCAAAAAGAATAAGGGGCACCTGGGTGGCACAGTCGTTAAGTGTCTGCCTTGGCTCAGGGCATGATCCCAGCGTTCTGGGATCAAGCTAGGAGCCTGCTTCTTCCTCTCCCACTCCCCCTGCTTGTGTTCCCTCTCTTGCTGGCTGTCTCTCTGTCAAATAACTAAATAAAATCTTTAAAAAAAAAAAAAAGACAGAAAAAATAAGAAAAAAAGAAAGAAAGACAGGAAGAAAGAATGAATATATACTGCAGTCCTGTTAAAAACTCAGTAAGAAATGAGTACTGGGCACTGAATGATACTACATGCCGGACAGTACTGAGTGAAAATGACTCAATAGTAACTATTTCTTCTAATTATCTACTGCTGTGTAACAAGTCACTAAAAAATAACAGTGGCTTAACAATGACAATAATTATATTTCAAGGTTTCTATGGATCAGGAATTTGGGAAAGGCTCAGCTAGGCAGTTCTGGCTCTAGTCACTCAGGAGGTTGTTATCAGAAGTGGGTGTTAGGGGGAGCCTGGGTGGCTTAGTGGTTAAGCATCTGCCTTTGGCTCAGGGTGTGATCCCAGGGTCCTGGGATCAAGCCCCACATTGGGATCCCTGCTCTGCTGGGAGCCTGCTTCTTCCTCTCCCATTCCCCCTGCTTGTGTTCCCTCTCGATGGCTGTGTCTCTGTCATATAAATAAAATCTTAAAAAAAAAAAAAAAAGAAGAAGAAGTGGGTGTTAGGACAACAGGGAGCTGAAGAAGCCAGAAGCTACATGGTCATCTCTCTTCAGGCAGGCAGTTACTCTATCTTCCCATTGCACTTAGTTGCTCCTTGTAGGCTGGTTTGAGCTTCCTCACAGCATGGTGATTCGAAGCCAGACTGCTAAGATGGTTTCTCAGGGCTCCAGAGGTAAGTGCCCCAAGAGAACCAGGCCAAACCTAAGTTGCCTTTGTAGCCTAGCCTCAGAAGTCATGTAGCATAATTTTTGTCATAGTCACCAGCCCATCGAGATTCAAGGAAAGGGAACTGAGACCCCACCTCTTAATGGGAGGAGTGTCAAAACCGCATTGGAAGAAGAGCATGTGTGTTGGGAGATATTGTTGGAAAATACAATCTGTCATTTTTGGAAAATACAATCTGCCTCAAGTATGGACCCAAAACAGACTAAACTCAGTATAAGAAGCCTGGTAATGTCTTGAAGTCCTCATAACAATTGCTTCCTCCCCTACCTCTCCATCCCCCATGTTGAGGGCCTATAGCAGGCAGGATAAATCCTAGTGCAACTCACTACTTGATATTTGTAATACACATCACAGAACAGGAATGAAGTCATGAAGGAAGTAAAATCACTTCCAATAAATGAATTACTTTTTTCATAATGGTTTTATGAATATGAGGAATCTTATTTTTATAGGGCTATTTTTGAACACCTTGATCACAAAAGAGATTAGTTCGTTTGAGGAAATGATAGAAGATCTTTGTGGTTTAGGCATAGGACATTCCATGATTCAAAGCATATTTATTGTGCATCCACTATGTGCCAAGCACATTCTTGGTGATGGGAATGCAGCAAACAACACAAAATGAAAACCATTCCTGCCACCATAAAGGTAACCTGAATACACTGCTGACTCAGGAAAAGGACACTACCTAGTAAATGCGTATGTATTCAATCTCTTCTACCACTGCTAGATAAGCCCCCCAGGGCAGGAGCTGTGTCATTTTCACTACTGTATCCCCAGCTTAGCATGGACGCCTGGAGGAGAGCAAGTATTCAATAAACATTTGTTGAATTAATGTGCAGATGTGAAGGAATTCAGGCCAGTTGCTTAAAGAAAAGGGCTTTCCTGAGAAAGTAGTCAACATGCCCTCTTCTTCAAGGATTGTCACTAGACTACCTTGAGGAGATTGCTAAACTCTGTCCTTAAGAATAAAGGTTGAACAAAATGAGAAGACTGGCTCTCTGTTACATTCTCAGTAATAGAAGAATAAAGAAATCTGTATGATTTCTTAAGCCTTGTAATTACAAGGCTCTTGTGTTTGTTATTGTTGCTTTTCTCTGTTTCCGTGTGGTGATTAATAGTAATTTTAAAAAATATCCCGTGTACTTGTCTTAGGGGAATGGAAGGAAGGAGGAAGCCGAGGAGACTTGCTTTCTGCAGGGAAGCTGAAGGGGAGAGGATCCTCCAGGGACAGTGTTGACATTGGCAGCTTTGGAGAGCAGGGAGTAGGTAGAGTCCCTGGGGCCTGCTCTAAGGAGAGACAGGACAGCAGCAAGCCTGGGCCACAGAGGGTCCTGAAACTCAAGGCTGCAAAGGCCTTTGTGGTTACTTGACCAATCCTTGCCCAAATTTTCCTTGTAAAGAATTAAAAACAAATTAGTGTTTTTCTTGTGCTTTTATGTTTGTATTTTCTCCGCCAGTTAAATATGCCATCCATACGGGAAACCTTTCTGACACTCTGCTCTGCTTTTCTCATCCTTCATTTATAATCACTCACCTAGTCCTGTCATTTCTGCCTGTTGATGTCTTTCAAATCTGTCCCTTTATATCCTCACTGACTCTGCCTGTGCTCAGACCTGGATCACTATAGCTGCTGCCGAATTGGTCTCCAACATGAGAACTCTTTATCCCATTTTACACTAACTTTTTCTTAAAAGCTAATTTGATTGTGTCCTTCTCTGCTTAACTCTCTGCTATGAAGGCCTGCCTCCTCCAAGGTAAAGCCCCAAACCTTAGCATATGGGGTCTCTTCTCTCCATACAACTTTCGGATTCAATTTTTGCGCCTCTTCCCCCAAACACATCCTACACTCCAGTCATATGGGTTTGCTCACTGAAGCCCAAGTATGCCCAAGTATGCCATATTATTCCAAATGATTGACACATATATATCTGCATATAATATTCACTTTGCTGAAAAAGTATTTCCTTTTCTCTCCAGTAGCTAAGTGAAATATCACTTCCACTCAGTGAAGCCTTTATTCCCTCTGGCCCCCACCCCACAGGCAACCATAGGCTTCCATAGTCTGTGTACATGTTCTTGTTCTGGATGAGTTTCCTTACTAGACTGTGACTTCCTTGAGAGGAGGGATTCTGTCTTAACACAGGGTCACAAATGCCAAGCGCAACACATATTGTAAAACTGGTAAATAACACACATGAAGTGAATGAATAAATGAATGTGAGAAGGCATGGATAGTTTTGGCTCTCAGAGATGTGATGCTGTGATGCTAGGGAAAAATTAGGAGCACAAGTCCAGGTAGATGTGTCAGAGACCAATCTGTTACATGTCACTGATCATACTTAGAAAGTTGCCTTTTATTGCCTGGGGGTATAAAGACATTAAACCAGGAAATGCTAGTACAGCTGTTCAGTCTCTGGACAGCTAGAAAGCTTCAACTCTACAAAGAATATGCAATTCTGTCCTTAGATGAAAGGAAAATATCAGCTTTGAACAAAGTAGTTTCATAAGACAGTATAGACAATTATACTGGAAGGGGGTGTTCACTTTTTTATGTGGCAAAAATGTCTACTTCCAGGTGTCCTGTGTATGGCCAACTCATCTCATCTAGAAACAATGACTTTAGCCAGGTAGTACATCCCAAAAAGATGAATAATTTTTTCTTACATATTAATGCAAGAATGGAGATCTACTGATGATCATTAAATAGGCAATATCATAGTCTGCTTAGCTACTGTAACAATATACTATAGACTACATTGCTTAAACAATAGACAAGTGTTTCTTATAGTTAAGTGCTGGGAAATTCATGATTTAGGGGTCTTCAGATTGTCTGGTGAGCACCTCTTCCTGGCTTATAGACAACTTCCTTCTTTCAGTGTGGGCTCAGAAAGAGAGAGAGAAAGAGCTCTTATATCCCTTCCTCTTGTTATAAGGGCACAAATCTCATTATGAGAGCACCACCCTTATTACCTCATCTAAACATAATTACTTCCCAAAGACCCTACCTCCAAATACCATCACATTTTAGGGCTTCAACACATGAATTTTGGAGGACACAAGAATTCAGTACATAACAGCCAATCAGGAACAATCCTAAAACAGCAGTGATTATAAATAACAATAAAAATAAACTATAGGAATAGTGTCATACTTGAGATTTATTGAAAGCTTGTTATGTGATAGTCAACTCTTTAAGTATTTTTAATATGTTAATTCATTTAACCCTCCTATGAACCTATGAGGTAGGTGTTACCATAATGTTCATCTTACAGATGAAAAACTTGAAGTACAGAAAGCTTTAGTAACTACCCTGAGGACACTCAAGGTAATGATTAGCAGAATTGGAAATCAAACTTACTTAGTCTGGCTCCAAAGCTCTTACCTTTAACCACAATGCTGAATTTAGATGAAGAAATATTCAGAGATTTTCTAACTTAATGACTTTTAACATCTTTTTGTAGTCATGGAGGCATTTATCCAAAGAATATTATTTTTTAAAATTCTGGTATATAAAACTGATAAGGGGTGCCTGGGTGGCTCAGCCATTACATGTCTGCCTTCAGCTTGGGTCATGATCCCGGGGTCCTGGGATCGAGCCTTGCATCGGGCTCCCTGCTCGAAGGGAAGCCTGCTTCTCCCTCTCCCACTCCCCCTGCTCTGCTTGTGTTCCCTCTCTCGCTGTCTCTGTCAAATAAATAAATAAAATCTTAAAAAAAAAAAAAAACTGATAAAACCTGACCTAGACCTCTATCCTAGCAATATTGTGGGCCACGCACACTGAATGTATTCCTTCTATTAAAAATGGGAAATGAATTTATTTAATGTTTAAATGTATATTTTATTACTCAACAAAATGGGAGAAGCATCAGGGAACAGAAAAAAAAAGTGGGATCAGAAATAGAGTGTAATAAAATGGAGGTTTTTGTAAAAGTACCTAGAGATTTCCAGTAAGCTACAGTCTTTCTTTCAACAGGCATGTGGAGAAGAGGAGAAAAAGTTTTGGCCCCATACAAGTACAGATTCACCACAGTCACGCTTAAATCTGGGATTTCTGATAGGATACTCCACAGAAAAAGGGTGAATTAAAACATATATATACATGTATACACACACACACACACACATATGACATGTATGTGAAGGGAGAAAGCAAAGAAACTTGTTAATCACAGCCTTGAATTTTAGGTGAGATAAAATTTTAAAAGTTGTCAGTGAAAGTTCTGAACTATACATTACCCCCCGCCAAAAAATAAACTACATATTATCCATCACACAAGTTGAAAATTAGGATCTACAGTACCTAAGAATCCTGAATCAAGAAATTATGTACAGTCTTTTGGGGGCTAGAGTTCCCTGCAATGCAAATCTTCACTCCAGGAATGCATTCTCAGCCTAGATATTACAGAATTCCATAGATAAAACTCCAAAGGAATATAAACTTACAGAAAAATTAAAAAGAAACTCATGAAGAAATAATGCCAGTGGTTTCTGGTCTAACATATAAAGAGATTGAATGAAAAAAGCGGAACAAACTGAAAATCAACAACTCTCCTTGGATCCGTTAAAGAAATGAGATCAAAGGGAAAACTGGTGCCCCCTCCTCCCCCCCCCCCCCCCCCCCCGCCTCAAGACTGGAGAGAGAAGTGGATACCAAGAACCACATTACCTTCTGCTTACCTAAAGCAGAAGCCTGCTGCTCGAGCCAGTGCTCACAAGAGCATTTAAAATGTGATTGATGAATTACCAGAGGTTGAATGTGGACTAGCCTGGGAGTTAAAGCTCCAGGGGCCTGGCCTTTAAGGGACTCCCACACTTTTGTGAGTTTTACCTTCAGGAGCCCTACTCAGTTCTCAAGGTGAAGATTAGAGAAAACTCCTTTTGCAGGGGAAAGTGACCATTTTGAAATATGCCCAGCTCATTCCCTTCTTTTCAACAAAGGATTGCCTTTAATTGCCCAAGGAAACTATTCTACCATTATCTACCCAACTTGAGTTTTACCAGAGCCTAACTACTCTGGAGAAAGGGAAATACCTCATTCCAGCCCCATGTAGCCTTCTTGTTTAACTAAGAGAGAGGAAGAATGCTGACTAGCACTTTTGAGGGTCACAGCCAAGGGGCATAGGCTCACTAAAAGACAGAGATCCAATCGGAAGATTATAGAATGCTTCCCCTCCTCCTAGACCTTACCACCACATCAGTCAAGCTTCTGTATAACAGTGTATTTCAACTAAAAGAACTGAAGCCTAAGATCCTATTTAAGAAGGAGCCTCTGTGAAACCCAATGAATATCAGAGGAGATTAAAAACAAAGACAGTAAAACAAAACAAAACAAAACAAAACAAAAAAGAAACAAAGAAAGAAAAGAAAAGTCAGATTCTGACAACTTTAGCGAACAGTAAACACAGGCTAACTCCTAAACATAAGCATAGGCCTCATACTGAAGACCTATTTACTCAGTTCTTTTTATGTGATCTATCACTTCTGACTTTCAACAAAACATTATAAGGCATGATAAATTCTAAAAATGCATTTAAAAAAAACAAAGTAAACATCAAAACCAAAAAGATTTTGGAATTATCAGACTAGAAATTTAAAATACCTTTGATTAAAATGTTAAGGACAGTAATGGAAAACTGGAAACCATGTAAGAACAGATGTAATGTGAACAGAGAGATAGAAATTCTAAAAAAAAAAAAAATCCAAAATAATTGTTAGAAATAAAAAACACTGTAATAGACATGAAGAATGTTTTTGATGGGCCTATCAAGAAATTGGACATTTCTGTGAAAAGAATCAGTGAGCTTGAAGATATGTGTATAGGAACTTCTAAAACTGAAATGCCAAGAGAAAAACAATTTTAAATAATGGAACAAAATATCTAAGAATTGTGCAACAATTACAGGAAGTGGAACATATATGTATTGGAATATCAGAAAAAAGAAAGGATGAGAAGAACATTTGAGGTAATAAGGGCTGAGAATTTCCCAAAATTAATACAGACACGAAATCAGAAGTATCCAGGAAGCTCAGAAAACACCAGGTAGGATAAACACCAATAAGTAAGTAAACAAATAAGTAAATAAATATTTAAAGAAATCTACACCTATGCGTATCATAGCCAAGCGTAAAAAAAAAAGTCTTGAAAGGAGGCAGAGGGAAAAAAGAAATAATACAAAATGAAGATCTGTACAAAAAACTATAGGCTCAGATAAGCAAAGACTTCAGATCTTGGAATCATAAAAATGAGTGCTAAATATATTAAATATATCAAAAGACACAGTGTTAAATATATTTAAATATATTAAGTAATATATATCCCAAGAGATAAAATAGATTCAAAATGATAAAGCAGATTTTGGAAAATAATCTGATATAATTCTACAAATAAGATAAAAAGAACTCTCTCAAAAAAAAAAAAAAGAAAGAAAAGAAAAAGAAAAAGAAAAAAAATAACTCTCTCATATTATGGTTCTCCAGAGATATAGAACCAATAGGATAGGGCATAAATATTTGCCTATCTATCTATTTATCTAGAAAAAATTTATTTGAAAGAATTGGTTCACACAATTATGGAGACTGGCAAGTCCAAACTCTGCAGAATGAGCCAGGAGGCTGGAGACAAGGGAAGAGCTGAGGTTGTAGTTCAAGTCCTAAGGCCATCTGCTAGTGGGATTCCTCCTTGCTCTGCGAAAGTCAGTCTTCTGTTCTATTCAGGTCTTCAAAGGATTGGAAGAGATTCACCCACATTATGGAGGGCTATCTACTCTACTCAAAGCCTATCTATTTAAATGTTAACCTTCTTCAGAAAAAACAAACAAACAAACTTTCACAGAAATATTCAGAATAATGTTTGACTAAATAACTGGGCATTGCGGCCCAGTTAATTTGACCCACAACTCTGTATGAATGCGGTAGATTGCATAACTAGCTGCCTTCTTCAGTCTTCCTAACATCAACGCCATTTGTCATAGGGCTTGGCAATTTCTTCACTTGGGCGATGGTATATTTTCTTGTACCTCAAATTTGACATCACCCATGGTACTCAGCATAGCTAATATTCTAAGGTGGAAGTGAGGACTGCCAGTTCTGAAATCAGGCCTTAAGAGGTTTTTGTGTTTCCACTGGTCCTCTTATATTCCTGACATCATCATAAAAAAAAAAAAAAGTCAGGAATGAATACTACATGGAGCAAAGGCACTAATGATTTGTACTTGGTTATAGTGAGATCCCCAGAAATTTCTGCCATTGAGACTATTTACATGGCAAGAACAGTGCCCATCTGATCAAGAAGGTGTAAGACTGAGATGAACCTCTCTGTTGAGCTTCCTTTTTCTGAGGTGTGCCATGTATATCCTTGTGGTTCCTGACTGATCGCAAAAGTGCATTCAGTATGACCTTTACAGGGAGAGGACAATTGGAATTCATGCTTATCGTTCCTGGACTTGTTGTAAAGCAGTCTTTGGCTTTGATGCATACCTGTACTTTAATTCTGTTGCAATTATTTTGTATTATTTTCCTGCAGTAAAATACAGATTTGTAAGCACTATCATTTGGGGTTCTGTGAATCTTCATGTGTAATATAACTCTAATTCTTAGTGGTAGTTCAGGTGAAGTAAATGTTTAACCCACCAAACTGACAACGAATAAATAAATAAAAATCTGGAAAAACAAGCATTGATGAGATCTAGAACATGGATTTTCATATGCTGCTGGTTGCATTATGCACCGTTACAGCCAATTTTGGGAAGCCAAGTAATTTGGCATTACCTGGCAAAGGTGAGGATGAGAATATCCTAAGGTCGTAAACAGTTTCTTTATAATATATACTTTTGAAAAGCTCATGCACATGGGCAACAAGAGAAGAGTGTAAGAATTTTTATAGCAGTGCTTGGATCCAATACAAGCATCTATCAGTGGGAGAATGACTATATATACATTTTTATGCCTGAGTAATACTCCATTGTATACATTTTTATATACATATATATAAATACACCACATATCCATTATATATGGTAGTGTGTATATACACACACACACACAAATATACCACATATCCATTATATATGGTGGTGTGTGTCTGTGTGTGTGTGTGTGTATCCCACAACTTCTTTATCTATTCATTAGCCAGTGGACATTTGGGCTCTTTCCCTAATTTGGCTCTTGTTGATAATGCTGCTATAAACATCAACATGCATGTGTCCCTTTGAATCAGTATTTTTGTATCCTTTGGGTAAATACCTGGTAGGGCAATTGCTGGGTCATAGGGTAGTTTTATTTTAAACTTTTTGAGGAACCTCTGTACTGTTTTCCAGAGTGGCTGCACCAGTTTGCATTCCCATCAACAGTATAAGGGGGGTTCCCCCTTTCTCTGCATCCTTGCCAACATCTGTTGTTTCCTGTTATTAATTTTAGCCATTCCGACAGGTGTGAGGTGATATCTCATTATAGTTTTGATTTGTATTTCCCTGATGATAAGTGATTTTGAGCATCTTTTCATGTCTATTAACCATCTGTATGTCTTCTTTGAAAAACTGTCTATTTATGTCTTCTGCCCATTTCTTAACTGAATTATTTGTTTCTTGGGTGTTGAGTTTGATAACTTTTTATAGATTTTGGGTACCAATCCTTTATCAGATATGTCATTTGCAACAGTCTTTGCGTTTCTTCTTCCATTCTGAACGTTGCCTTTTGTTTTGTTGATTGTTTCCTTCGTTCTGCAGAAGCTTTTTATCTTGATGAAGTCCCTTGGTCTTTATTGATACAAGAATAATAATGAACAGAAACCAGTCACATAAGATATATATTATGAAACCATTTATATAAATTTCAAAAATATATAGAAGAATACATATTTTAAAATATATAAACACATTTTTAAAACTTTAAAGAAAAACAATATGATGTTTTACAGTAATTCAGAACAGATTATGGTTACCTCGGCTGCTATTGTAATGAGGAAAAACAGGGTTTTGATATGAATGAATTTGGTATTGGTTTGTTAGTGTCCTATTTGAGGACTGTTTGGTATATTATTTTATATATCTAAGGAATAGTTTAAAGAGATTTGTGCTGACCAATGCCATCTATAGAAAGTTAGGGATATTAAGGACCAGAGAGGTAAGTAGACTACCCTGCCATAGAGCTTACTAACAGAGGTGAGTACAGGCCACCTGACTCATTCGTGCTACTTTCTACGTATTCGAGGAGCTCATATAGTGTGGGGAGCACTAAAAATATAACTTGGCATTTTGAACCCATCATGGTACACCCATAAGGTAAGATAAAATGAGAAGGATCATGAAAGTAACAGGTTTGATCAAAAACTTAAGTGTGGAAGAGACTGAGTACCCTCCCCTGAGGCCATACAACAGAGCATCTCGATAGAGCATCTTTACTAGACAAAATCCCAGCCAGCAGGAAGAAGAACAGTAGACTCTGCTAGGGTCTTGATCCAAACATGGGGATATTATTGGAATTCTCTGAAATGTCTTTAAGTAACATGGGGGAGTGCTTATAATGAGACACTTGGGAAATTTGGAATATTGCAGTTTGCCTTTCTTTGTAATGCTCAATGGCTGAGAAATTTTAGGCAGTTATTTATTAGCCTATTAGGTTCAATAGTAGAAATATGTTTCTAGTTTTCTTAATATATTTTCAGACTAGAAGAAATGTGATGTCAGAAAAGGCTAAACAGCCTTTAGAACTAGGAATTATTTTATATAGTGTGATATTTATGTTATAATTTAATAGGTACAAAACATTAGGATTTAGGAAAAGATTAAAGGGAAGTGGGTAAAATATTTGAAAAATATATTTGGAGGAGGTACAACTAATTAAGGTGAGGTGTTCTCACACCTTTTTGAGAAATGGGGAAAATTTTAAAGGTTTTTTGTTTGTTTGTTTCAGTTTTTTGTTTGTTTTGTTCAAAGGTAGAGAAGATGATATTGAATCTTACCCATTTTAAAGATAAAGAGGAGAGATGAGTACTTCTACTCAATGGTGACCAAATGTGGTTCTTTGACAAGCTGTATCAGAATATTCTTTTTTTTTTAATGCAGATTTATAAAAACTCCCAGAGAGTATCATTTATTTGGGCTGAAGATTGGGCTCAGAAATGTATGTTAATAATAAAATAAAAATCTTCCAGGATGATTTTGATAGAAAGTTAATCCTGAGAATTACTCTTAGGTAATTTTAAGATCACGAAAATATTCAATAACCAGGAATGGAGTGAGATTTTGTACTTACTATCCTGGTATAGAAATGGGATTTCTCTACCTGCAGGATTAAAAGAGACTATACACCCTCAGATTCTCTGAATCAGGATTGCAAAAATGAGAATTAGAAATTTATGTGAAGAACACTGTCCTTAGTGTCTACCTCCTCTCTAAATGTACTGTTGATGCTAACATGATACAAAGCCCCCAGGATGCTGGTCAATACCCAAGTTTGGAAGAAAGCAGAAACCACAATTAGTGAAGCCAACTGGTATTTTTCAGTGCTTCTAATGATAGATCATATTTCTGAAGACTTGAAAGATTTATAGCACATGCCGTACACCTGGTGCATTCCAGATGAGCAAACTGCGTGCTCAGAAGTGAGCGGGAAGATGTGCTGCATTGAATTTTATTGATTTTCCTCTTTGCTTGTATAGTTTTATGATGTTCCATTTTCTCTTTCTCTTGGTTTGGAAATTGTGGCCTCAGTTATTTATTTTCTTCCTTCATTTTGCATTTAAAATGTATATAACACTGCATCAATTTTCATGGCCATAGGTGAGAGGTCTGGGTGACTTCTCTGGCCAAGGAAAGATGGTCTAATGATAGAGGAGTTAATTCTTTTCCTTCTTAAGAGCTACCCCTCAAGTTCACTTTCATTTTCATTTTCTCGCATTTTTGGAATGCATTTATAATTTTCTTTTTCATCTCATCACTTTCTGCTTTTTAGCACTGAGGTATCACTTTCAGAGATTATATATTGATAGCTCTGAATTTTTTTTTCTACACCAGGCCTTTTAGTTGTGAACAAGTTCCTTCTATAACTTCTTGATACAATTCATCTAGCAATAAGACTAAATAGCTGAACTATAACAGAAGTAAGGATTTGTTTGTGGAAGCTTGGTAATTGGTGAGGATCAACTTTGCGAATAAATTTGCTTTTGCTCTGGTCTTTACTCAGTTCACATTACAGGTTTTAACTAGAATATTATGTCTTTTGTATTATAAAGTAACTTTCTCTCAATAATCTCAAAGTTTGGGATATGCCAGTCAATTATATATTAAAATAATGTTTGGGCTCATGGCCTGTGGAACACAGTTCAATCTCTAATCTTGGTAGTTCTTTTCAATATCTAGGGAAATAATATGCTAGATTAGAGAATGACAGTATATGGGTCATTGCTGGTTCCAAGGCTAGAATCAAAGTAGCACCACTCTCCTTGTTAAAAAAGTGATTTGAACACATAAAAAGAGGCCAAAAGAAGAGGTTCTTCTTGTCAACTGTTAATCATATGAGCTCCTGTTGAAGGCACTCATTATTATATCAGTATTCCCAGATTTCAGACATCCCCAGAACATTGCCACACACTTTCTCTCATTACGTACTACCTATAGTATTATAATTAGTTTTAGCTTCATAATATTGCCATTTTTGTAGGTTAAAAGTGTGTGAATATTGAGAATTTCATGTAATTCAACCTACTAGTTAATATTTTATATTGATTCACTTTTTAACTCACACACTGTTCTTTAAAAGTTAAAAAACAAAATCACTGCCACAGAAGGAAAACTTGTACCACTTGTGATAAATAGAATATAACATTATGAACAAATGCAATAAAAACAAAACAACAGAAAAGGGCAATGTCATTAAATTCTAGCTAGATACTGCAGCCTGCCAAGTGCTCAGAGCTGGAAATCTGCATTTTCTTTGTTCAGAGGAGGGATTAGCAAGCAAAAAGATGCCTTAAAACTAGCAAAAATCAAACTAAGATTTTTTTCTTGAGATAGTCAGTATTGAAAGAAATTTTTAAGAGGGAATAATTCTTTCCATCTGTGATTTAATGTTGTTTAATTCCATACTTTGGAACCACATATCTTACCTTTTGGAAAAGACCACAATTAGATCACTTATTTTGCCCACTTCTCTCTTTTGTGTTTGGGAGCACTACTAAGCATGCAACTAATGACACAGTTATTCATGTGCCAACATCTAGGGCTGAGTTAATTTCATAAACGATGTCAAATGACGCAGCTGATATCTTGCAGAGAATCCACAATTTTCTTAACATCATTTATCGTAGCATATGGTTTAATTAAATAGATTTTTATTTATATTTGGTTTCTCTCTTCTAACCTCTATGAATTCAGGATTTTCTCTCCTTCCTGGGTTAGTGCTAAGAAGTGAATAAATTAGGTAAAAGTAGACATTTGAGTCACTGAGTACAACAAAAGATGTGGGGAAGAAAGTGATATTTACAAAGGAAAAATTTAGTTGAATCCACTTTTATTTATTTATTTATTTATTTATTTATTTATTTATTTATTTTAAAGATTTTAATTGCTTCTTTGAGAGAGAGGGTGTGAGAGAGCATGAGCGGAGGGGAGGGGCAGAGGGAGAAGGAGAAGCAGAATCACCACTGAGCAGGGAGCCCCACCAGGATACCAGGATCATGACTTGAGCTGAAGGCAGAGGACTGAGCCACCAAAGTGCCCCTCCATTACCATTTCTATAGTACTCAGTTTCTAAACTATTAAACTGGTATGCCACTCCTTGAAGGAGATCCACTCGCTGCTCACTCAACCCCCCAATTAACTTACTGTCTTCTGTAAATGGCATATTTTGTTTCCTGGAGGTATGTTTTAGTGTGCTAGTGAGAATGCAAAGCCAGGGGATTATATGAAAGCCTCTTTCTAGTCACTGATATTAATATACAGAGTATTTAAAACACACACACATACACACATACACACATGTGAATTTATATACAAGCATCAATATTTTTGCAAATAGTACAAAATTATATGAATTTGAAAATAAAACTGATACTTCACAAAAGTTTTAAGCATTCTCCTTCCATAAATGAAGGGATATTATTTTGAGTCAACTCTCCTGAGGAAAACCAAGAAAAATGGGAAAATTACATATAAAAAATAACTTTGAAAGTACTAGCAAGCTTATCAAGTCAGTGAGAACTTTCAGGACCAAGATTTTGAAAATAAGGAAGATCCAGAGAGGTAAATCCATAATTTGAAGCATTTTTCTCCTTGACTTATTGCCAACTCTGAAAGTCAAAATGATGACTGAAGGCTGAGAAGGCTGCCTAATCCTATCAATAATGCAAAACAGAATGAAACAGTCATCAAGACTGGAGCCAGATCTCTAACCATTCAATTTAACTGACTGAGTTAAAGCAATTTTCCCTTAAAATAGCAGCTAAGCAGAAGAAAATGCAAATATATAAGGAGGAATATAATCTCAGCCAAAATATCATTTTTACTATAATTTTGTATGCAGTATCTGATGTAACCTGCTATATGGAAGGACAATAATTCACTGAAAATTAAAGAGAATAAAATGGGAAGTGGAAATAAATCCATGGGAGATGCACAAATAGAAGTTATTACACACAGGCTTAAAAATATCTATGATTACTAGTTTTAAAGAAAATATGTGACAAGATAGAAAACTATGTCAGGCAAAATAAAAGTATAATTAAGAATAAAATAAAAAATACAGAACTGAAAATAGAATAATTGAAATTAAGAACTCAGCAGATGTTTGAGAAGATTAAAGACAGCTGAAGAAAGAGTCAGTGAACTGGAAGACAAAGCAAAAGAAAGTATACAAACTGAAGTGTGAAAAGACAATGGATGGAAAACAGAGGAAACATTAGAGACAAGTATGGTATAATGAAAAATTCTACTATACATGTGAAATTAGACTATCACAGGGTGCCTGGGAGGATCAGTCAGTTAAGCATCTGTCTTTGGCTCAGGTTATGATCACAGGGTCCTGGGATCAAGTTTGGCATCAGGCTCTCTGCTCAGCAGGGAGCCTTTTTCTTCCTCTCCTTCTGCCTCTTGTGCTCTCTTGTTTGCTGACCCGCTCATTCTCTTTTCAAATGAATAAATAAAATCTTCCAAAAAAGAAAAAAAAAAAAGAATATCAGAAGGACAGGATGAAGAGGTTTAAGTAGAGGCAATATTTGAAAACATATGTCCAAGAATCTTACAAAAGATATCATCCAAAGATGGAAAAAAAATTACAAACCTCAAACAGGATGAATGCAAAAAAACAAATGCCACCCCCCCCCACACTTAAGCATATCATAGTAAAATTGTTGAAAACCAAAGTCAAAATCATAAAAGAAGCTGGGGGGAAGGGAATAACTGCACACCTAAAATTCAATATTCAGATATTGATGTTTAAATAAAATTAATGTATTTTCTGGCAAAGGAAAACCAAAAGAATTGGCCGCCATCATCATCCAATAAAGGAAATACTGAAAGTCAAACAGGAAAAAATTACCCCAAGAACAAATAAAAGTGAATAAAATGCCTATCAATGTTTATAAATACAAATGACATTGACTATTTAAAACACAATAAATATTGTTGACCTACACACATAGAAATAAAATATGACAACTTTAGCCCATAAATCAGTCCATATATATATTAATGTGCATCTTTATGTATATATACATATATAAATATATTATATATAATATACAAATATATTATAATAAAAATATATACACATATATTATATATACAAAAATCTCCAGTGAATTGAACAATGGGAAGTGGAATAATAAAAATATTCCCCAAAAAAGGAGGGAGAGAGAGATCAAAATTGGGACAAACAAAAAACAAATAGTAAGATGTTAAATTTGTGTGGTGATGGATGGTAACTACACTTACCATGGTGAGCATTTCATAATGTGTATAATTGTCAAATCACTATGTTGTGCACCTGAAACTAATGTAATATTATATGTCAACTATACTTCAAATTAAAAGCAAGAATGTAATAAGAGCATTATCACTTACAGTTTTTGGATGAAAAATCCAAAGTTTAGTTTAATGAAATTGATTTACTTAGAATAAGGCTGCCTGTGAGTAGCAAAACTGACACCAGAACACAGGCTGCATTATTACAGATTTCGTGCTCATGCATCAGCTCTTACATACCTAAAAATTGGCTAGTAAAATTTTAAAATCGCTTCTAATTTTTAAAACTAAAAAATCCATTTAAAATAAAATGTAGAAATACTAAGCAACACATAAATAGTGAATCCTAAATTAAAACAAACATTATGTCTAAAGGCAAATCAGTAGAAGTAATCATATCTAAATCAATAAAGGGAATTTTTGTTATGCTCCTACCCACAGACACTACAAGGTTTAACATTATGCTAGGAGTGCTTTCCAATGTAATTCAGCTCAAACATAACATTGGTTATAAATACTGAATACTTAAACAAATTGTCATTATTTGTAGACATTATGATTTTATACCTCCAAAATAAAAAGAAATAAAGTGAACAATTATCTTAATTAATAAGCATATTCATGATATGAATAATTATAGGACATTAGAAAGGACAAGGACTTTCCTATATCCTAGTTTTAGCCAGATAGAAAATATACTGAAGACAAAATATTCTAGTCAAATAATGACTTTTCTTTTTTTTTTTTTTTTAATATTTTATTTATTTATTTGACAGAGAGAGAGAGAGCCAATGATCAGGGAGCCCAATGCAGGGCTTGATCCCAGGACTCTGGGATCAGGCCCTGAGCTGAAGGCAGATGCTTAACGACTGAGCCACCCAGGCACCCCTCAAATAATGACTTTTCCAACTGCAGGGGTAAGCAATAAATTATTAATTATTAAATTCTAGAACATTAAAAAGATCAGAAAAAGACATATATACTAACTTAATATATGACAAATGTGAAACTGACAACGAATGATGTTGAATAACTGCTGGTTCCTTGGAATGAAGTTTATCTCTAACCTACATTTTATTACCAAAATAAAAAGTAGTAGCATAAAAATTTAGTAAAAAGTAGTAGCAGAAAAATTTAAATGTAAAGTATTCAACCACAACAGAGGTTTATCTATTAAAATGGACTTCGTAATTTTGGAACATAAAGTATAACAATTATGGCAGAAATAATCATTCAAATTAAAATAAAAAGGAAAAAATAATTTGAATTGACTATAAAAGTTAAATATCTCTTCTTTGGAAACCATATTTGCATCAAAGTCAAATTAAAAAGGTATTGTACTTATTTGTAAGGCATTTTAACATTTGCTTTTTTATTTTTATTATTGGAAGTGATTTTAATTCCTGCCATTTTTCTTAGCTTCAAACAAATGTGTTCTAAAACCCTGAGCTCTCTGCTCAGTGGGGAGTCTGCTTCTCCCTTTCTTTCTGCCCCTCCACCTCCCAGGGCTTGTGCTCTCTCTTTCTCTCTCATTTCATCTCTTGTGCTGTCTCTCTTTCTCTCAACTAAATAAATAAAATCTTTAAAAAATATTGAGGACAAAGCAATAATATTTACTTGTAATAAAAATAAATGTTACCTACCCAAATTACTGGATTCACATATTGTTCTAGGGTATTCTTATTAGAAATTTAAATAAGAGATTATTTTCCTTTTAAAAAATATTTAAATTCAATTTAATTAACATATACCATATTATTAGTTTGAAAGGTAGAATTTACCGATTCATTCAACACCCAGTGCTCATTACTTCAAGTGCACCTCACTCAGCATCAAGGAAATACAAATCAAAACCACAAGGAGGTACCACCTCACAGCAGTCAAAATGACTAAAATTAACAACTCAGGAAACAACAGACGTTGACAAGGATGCAGAGAAAGGGGAACCCTCTTACATTGTTGGTGGGAATGCAAACTGGTACAGCCACTTTGGAAAACAGTAAGGAGGTTCCTCAAAAAGTTAAAAATAGAGCTACCCTATGACCCAGCAATCACACTACTAGCTATTTATCCAAAGGATACAAACATAGTGATTCAAAGAGGCACATGCGCCCCAATGTTTATAGCAGTAATGTCCACAATAGCCAAACTATGGAAAGAGCCCAAATGTCCATCGACAGATGAATAGATGAAGAAGAACTGGTATATATACAATGCAATATTACTCAGCCATCAAAAGAATGAGATCTTCCATTTGTAACGACATGGATGGAGCTAGAGGGTATTATGCTAAGTGAAATAAGTCAGTCAGAGAAAGACAAATACCATATGATTTCACTCATACATGAAATTTAAGAAACAAAACAGATGAACATAGGAGAAGGGAAAGAAAAATAAAATAAGACAAAAACAGAGAGGGAGGCAAACCATAAAAGACTCTTAATATAGAGTTGCTGGAGGGGAGGTGGATGGGGGATGGAGTAACTGGGTGATGGGCATTAAGGAGGGCTCTTCTTTTTAAATAAAACATTTCATAGACTAGGCAAAAGGGAAAACTCTTTACATGTTAGTCTAACTTACAGATATCAAAACCAGGCAAGGAGTAAATGGAAATATATAGAGAGAAAACTAACCACATTTATAAGTATAGTTTCAAGAATCCTATATACACTGCTAGTAAATCATACCCGGAAGTGTACACAACTTCTTAAACAGTTGTTTATAGCAGTAAATGTCCTTCACCTGGTGAAGGGTATCTCTAAAAAGAATATTACAAATATCACACTTAATGGCTATTAAAGTCAGTAATAAGACCAAAAAAAAAATGTCTTTTCTGATCATTACTATTAAACTGAGTTCCTAGGCAATGCAATTAGGAAAGAAAAACAAATAAATTGTATAATAGTTGAAACAAAGCAACAATACGTATGTTACACAAGATAGGACTGCAAATACACAATCTAAGAATCTTCAAACTATCATAATTGTTTTTAATCACTCTTTTTTTTTCTTGGATTTTTAGGTATATAATCATATTATTTACAAACTGGGATAGCTTTACTTCATACATTGCAATTTCTATACCTCTAAATTATTTGTCTCAACTAAGAGTTGGTTAACACCTCAAGAATAATGCTATGTGATAGCAAGGGGGCACCCATATCTTCTGTCTGATATTAATATAAGTGCTGCTAGCATTTCTTAACTAATCATGTTGCTATATTTTGGACTGAAGATGTTGTTTTATTATATAATGGTAACCTTCTCATTGTCAAATCCAACACTCTCTCCTTTCTTTTCTTTCTCAATCTCAGTTTTCCTGACAATGTTTGAAATGTTTTGCCACCTACTTTTTTATACTTACTGGGGTCATCAAAGATCCAAGAAATCATAGTTTATTTCCCCACCCAGATTTAAAAAAATAAAAAAAAATTGCAAGAAATAGCAGGTTAATATCAAAATATTATCTTAATTATTGATGAAGACTAATTATGAGAGCCAAATTGTCCTATTCACTGAGTTCCAGAAATCAAAGAATTACCAAAATAGCTACATGCCACCCAGGCTCAGAGTAGGCCAGCCATGTGGTCAGGGAAGACATGCAGCCTGGAGAACCAAAGAGGAGCTTATGCAGACATGCTCTGAAGGAAGAAAAACAGAAGAGCTAAAAATTCTGTTTTTACATTTTATTTTATTTTATATTTTATTTTATTTTTTTAGAGAGGGAGAGAGGAGTGGGGAGGCTGAGGGAGAGGGAGAGAGAGAATCTTAAGCAGACTCCATACCCATCACAGAGCCCAATGAGGGGCTTGATCTCATGACCCTGGGAGATCATGACCTGAGATGAAATCAAGAGTCGGATGCCTAACCAACTGAGCCACCCAGGAGCCCCTGTTTTTACATTTTAAATATACAAATCAAGCAAGGCATTTCTCCTCCCTGGAAATATGAGCAAGGTTAGAAGGAAGCCACGGACAGTTGGGGAAAAACTTCTGTATTAGCTTTCTATTGCTGCTGCAACAAATTATTATGCACTTAGTAGCTTAAACAACATGAATTTATTATGTTACAGTTCTGGAAGTCAGAAGTCTCAAATAAATGTCATGGGGCTAAAATCAAGGTGTCATCAGGGTTGTATTCTTTCTAGAGGCTCCAGGAGATAATCTGTTTTCTTGTCTTCTTCCAGAAGATACAGAACTCTTTACCTCATGGCCCCCAGTTAGCAATTGCATCACACAACCTCTGCTCTTATCTTCCTGTATTACTCTGACAGTGGCTTTCCTGCCTACCCCTTGCACTTACAAGGACACTTGTGATCATAGTGGGCTCACCTGAATAATCCAGGGCAATCTTCCATCTCATGATCCTTAACTGAATCACCTGAAAACCCATTTGCTATGTAAGGTTACATAACCACATGGTCTGAGGTGTGATTGTGAACATCTTTGGCAAGTGGGGGACATTATTCTGCTCACTACATTTCATTTTATGGAAACCAAGATGGGGAGAGTGGATGGGCTCTTCCATGAAATTCCCTAGTTCAGTTTGCCCACTGAGCTTAACCCTTAAGGCTTTAGTCAACAGGAGAGGTTTGATCTCTATCAGGATTACTCTGTTCTCACCCCCATGAGGTTGCTCTTCCAATGAAAAGCATAACTCTTCGGGGTTTTATCCTTGAGCCAGCTGTGAGCAGTTCAGACTGTCCTTATAAAATTATGAAATGGGTCAGAATTATATGTTATATAATCAATTCAAAGTCAATCATTAATCAGAGTTGAAAATTCACTTCCTGTCCTATTTCTCATCTCAATTTTGGACCAGTCACATTGTTCAATGGAGCATATCATAAATTCATCAATCAGATTAGATGACAACAATTAAGATTCTTCAACAGTAAAATAAACAAGGAGGGCACAATAGTACAACATCAAAACCAGAATTTTCTCAGTTTGAATCTAAACCTCACCTCATTAATAAATTCATGAAGAGAAAGAAAACTACCAATATAACAACCCCTTGCAAAGTAAAGTCAAAAACCAAAAATAATAAAGTCAAAAATCTAATTTTCTTTGTGTATTTAAAGCTCAAAGAATTTTGCTCTCCACAGTTTTATATTCTGTATGGTTTCAGTCAGAGATATTTTAAATGACTGGTGGCATTGAGGTTTTAGAAGCAGCTGTATCCTGGACTGTCTTTCCAAAAGATCTGTGTACTTTCTTGAGTCTCAGAAGATGGGTTAACTTACTTCCAAGGCTCTGATGTTTCTAACCTTTTAAAGATTACAGAGAATTAATGGGACACATGAGATTTCCACAGTACTGGCCTCACATCATCACATTGAAGAATGAGCCAATCTTCTTCCTCAAGGGCAGTTATCCTAGGCAAAATCATGTTCCGAGAACCCAGATCTGTGTTGCCAGAGACCATAGCAGAGACTTGGTGGCATTGGGATAAGACTATCGATGGAGAAAAGCTGGGTGTCAAAACTGTGGCATCACTGAATGCTGGTTAGTTGTCTTTTTCTGGAATGCACAATCTGTAAACTTAAACTCAGATTGGAGACATCTCTGAGCAAAAGATTAATTTTAGCACCGCCTATTTACCCTATATATGATGGGAGCAGATATACATGTATACATAATACACCTCTCCCAGAGAAGTTTGTCTTCCTGTTTTGCTTTTCTTTCAATTTTTTTTTCTTTCAAAATTCAGCAATTTGCAATGTTGACGTCCTCAGTCTCCAGGATGTATCTAGGATGTCTTTCTTTTTCATCCAGCCTATTCAAAATCCCTTATTTTTATTTCATATTTTTATTGTCCTGCATGGGCCTTTCTAATGATATTCTGACCACTTTCCCATAAGCAGACATATTTCACCCTGTTTTTATCAGTTCTTGCTTAGGAATTATTTAGGTGTAGGACATCTGACTCTTAGGAGAGGTTTCTGCTTCTTAAGTAGTTATCCAATTCAGAGTCAATATAAGAACCTTTGGTGGGATGTAACTTTTGAGTCTGTGGACAGAGCACTTTGTCCAAAGGTTTTTCATTCACCATTTTGATTTTTCAGCTACTGATAACCCATGTAATAGCTTTCACCACTATCTTTGTTCAAATTTAACTTTTTTGCTCAGATCATCCATTTATGCTCCAAGGGTATAATTTCAATTCTATAATGGACATACACCCTTGGTCCCTTACCATCATCTTAAATTCAACATGCCCAAAATGAAATTAATCATCACTCTCTCCCCTAATAACAAGCTGGTGTCCAGATTGTTTCCTCAGCTTCTTCAAATGATGATGCCATGCTTTTGTCACTCAGCCTTGAAATTTCAGCATCATTTTTGACTGTTGTTGATCTATGTAAAGCCTATCCATCCTTTTAAGCCTGCTTCAGCTATATATCTTCAACAACACCATTTCTCCCAATTTATGTGTGTGTGTATGTGTGTATGTATATATATGTACACACATGTATAATACATATTCATTAAATTATATATTCATATATTATATATATACAGAGGGAGAAAGAGAAAGTAAGAGAGAGAAGAGAGGGTAATCTTAAAATAAGCTCTCTTAACTTTTTTCCCTTCCATGTCGCAGTTTATCTAAGTTCTCATCAATCATTACATCTTTTTCTTTTTTATAGATAAGGAGTCTCTGATCCTTTGCCAAAACTAACAGATACCCATTCTCTTATTCCTGTATCCTCTTACTTTCTCTAGGTCTTTAGTCTGTTGGGTAGATCCTCTACTTTACATATTGTACTTTTCATTAAATCTGAAAACATGTTTGGTCTCAAATTTGATCCTGCATCCTATCTTGGGTAATGGTGTCATCAGTGATGAAATTCCTCAAACCGTGATCCAAGAACGTATCCTTGACAATCTTCAGTTTTAAAGCTCATATCCAAATAGTTGTGAGGCCCTACCTTCTAAATAACTCCAGTATATTTCTCTTCACTGTCACTTACTGGTTCATCTCTTCTTACTCATATGGATTATTTCAAGTTACCCAGCTGGTAGTCCTGACCTCAGATACTCCCCTGTACTTCAATTAATTTTTCACACTACTGACAGATTTGTTATTCCAAAATAAAACTATGATCATGTTGCATCACTTCCTTGCTTAAAATATTTCAGTGGCTCCCTAGCCTACTGGCTGAAGTCCAAATTCCGTAGGGTGACATGCAGGGACCTTGAAGATCTGATGCTAACTTCATCTCATACTACTTCTTCACATATCTCAATCAGATAAACTATATCTTAGTATGTCATTGTTTTCTCTCATTGCCTTGCATGCATATTGTTGTCTCCGCACATATGCGTTGTTTCAGTATGAGTCACCTTTTCTCCCTTCTCAGCCAAGTACTTCAATATCAAAAAACAATTTTACCTTCTTTGGCATTTTAAGAAATATTAGGCATTTCCTTTTCTGAGCTCCTGTTTTTTAAAGAGCTCTTAATTCCTTTGCTCTCAATTTTTTGTGCTTCCCACATTTAGAATAAAATTCAGTGTCTTTTAATGGTCTATAAGGCCATGATCTCGCCTTTGGCTACTTTCCTGACCTCATTTCCTTCCACTTTCTCCCAGCTGATTCTGCTCCAGCAACATTGGCTTCCTTCCTATTTCCATGCACATTCCTATATTCAGTCTTTTGTGCTTGCTGTTTCTTCTGCTCCTCCTCCCCAGATACTTGTATGGCTGGTGTTCTCCTTCCTACAGGTTTCTGCTCAAGCATCGTTCCCCTCTGAAGGTTGTTTTTCCTGAGCATGAAGTTTAAGATGACCTGCGCCTCACAATGCCCAGGCATCTTGAATTACATTCACCATAATAGTACATTCCCAGCCTGCCTTCTAAATTATAAGCCTTGACTTGTCTGTAAGGGTATATGTATAACTTGTTGATCATGTTGTAAGCATTCTGGCATTGGCAAAGTATGGCTGGTGTTGGAGTTCTCTTTTGAAAATAATACTAGAGCCAAGTTTTCATTTGAAGGTCATGATTAACTATGGATTAACTTAAACTCAAAAAAGCTTTTTGGAATATTTGACTACTGTTAATAAGGATAGCGTGTAGTGTAGTGGAATGTTTATCTGGGCTTATTGCATAAACAAACATATCTCAAGGCAATCAGAAGCTACACACATTATTTTTAAAACAAATTCCACAATGTAGGCAGTAGTTTTATATGCTACATAATTTATAATATGATACACATAACTAAGTTGAGTTTTGCAGTAGAGAGTGGATTAGTACTATTGTGTTCTTATAGATTTTATCCCAAAATGAAGTTGCCATCAAAAGTAGCTTATAGTTTGAATTATCAAGCATTTCTCTTAGACCCGGAATACCCGGGGATCCTTACTCTCAGGCTGAATGTTGGCTTGTACTGACCAGCATACTAAGTGTGTAACCAGGGATTATTCCAACATCTGTTTAGAACAGACAGATGTTGTCATTATAAACCTTCATCAGTGTGCTCCTTCATAGTTAAAAAGAATGATTCCCAGACATTGAGCTCATAAAAACAAATAAGAAACAGACAGAAAAAGTGGAAGTCTCCAGAATGTTTTGAGTAAGAGGGTTGAAGACCAGAGAAAGCAAAAAGGAAACAGCACTGGGAGGTAGGGGGTGTGGCAGTGATGGAGGAAAAAAGTATCATGAAGAAGTCTCAGGTTACATAAAAAGCCTTTTGTATAGTTTGTCTTATGTGAGATTTTATAACCATATAAAATCCAATACGCTAGTTTCATTGCAAGCAGGAGGATGCTGTATTAAAAAAAAAAAAAAGCTGGAGAAACAGCATGCAACTCATAAAAGACATGCAGTTTGAATTTGCACATGCATCCATCATGAGGTAGTGTGCACCAAGAGGCAGACCAAGATGTTTAATAAGACGATACTCCCTTCTCTGTAGCAAAAGCTTTTCAGGCATAGCCAAGCAGCTGACATACGTAGGCATCACCAAGAAGAGTGACTTTTCAGGACAATAAAGAATAGCCTTTGATATTATGCTTCAACAAATGGACAAAGCAGGCTAACTGGAGACTTACTGCTAGTGAGGAGAGTAAGGTCTGCGTGTAGGGAAAGGTCTTTTTATGTAGGAGACATTTAGTTCTTTTTCTACATCTTGTCTCCTTGGCTTGAGAGTAACAGGTGGCCAAAGTATTTATGCCAAGTTCATTCTTGACCACAGAGCTGTCTCTGGTGATTCGGTATGCCTTGAGAAGAAGGTCATGGCTATCAACTGGTCACTGATATAAAAATTAACATCAGCATGTAAATCTCAGGGCCTCCCCTTGGAGATTGGCTTTGACCCAAAACCACTTCTATCTACTGATCACAGATTGTGATATTTGTGCTCCTGTTCCATTGATCAAGACTGCCAGCAAGGATCATCTTACTTAGATCTTACCCATGTGACAAAGAGAGGGGCAGATGGACTTAACACCATGTGATTTGTTTGGGTCCTTGACCCTGCCTAGATATGGTACCTTCTGTGCTTTTGGGTTTATATCCAGGTCCTAATCCTACATCTGCATTAAGGGAAAACTTTAATGCAGTTTCTGTCAAGTCAACCTCACAGTTGAATGCTGGTATCAGAGACCAATAAGGGACAAATCAAGCCGTTTATTCACACAGACCACCCTTTTCAGTAAGACTGCTATAAACCTTCCTAAAGACACACTAATTACACAGATTAAGATTGTGATTTGGTAATTTTTAGGGAAATCTAAAAGCTACAGAAATCCAAATGGCTTTATAAGTCTTTAGAATTCACACTTACACCAGCATAAATGAGGGCTTCTCTCCCATTAGGGGACTGGAGTCTGTTACATTATCCCCATTGACTCTCCTAATGTCCCTGGCTCAGCACCATATGCAACAGATGCAAAGGGTCACCAATGAAGGGCAAAATATTTTGTGAAAATAATAGAGCTATGCTATCTACATAGCCAGTTTTCCCCACTCTGCACTTTGAGTGCTATCACCTTGTTTTCATAGAGTGATTTTCTTTTATTTGCTGGAGTTTATTTTGTTGAATATGGCAGAAAGCCAAAAAAAAAAAAAAAAAAAAAAAGGAAAGAAGGCAAGATCTCTTTGTTTTCCTCCAAGTATTAACCAAGCACTGCCCAGGGCCTGCTTCAAATAGGCTTTGTCATCCTAAAGTGTTGTGTGATTTGCTTAGCTGATCAATCTTCAATAATACGTAACAGACAGGGGGAAAAAATCACTAAAAACTAGAAATGGCTACAGCTGTTTCCTGCACTATAGAAGAACAGAAGTCTTCTCTGGAGTAAATGCTCTTTTATTTAGGAAAACTTAGGGGATTTTTAAGTTATGCAAAAGTAAGCCTCCAAGACCAGTCCAGAGTGGAAGCGAGATAGAAGAAAACAATTACTCTTCATTATTCAGGGTCAAGAATTCTGCTTCTGTGCTCTGCTGGTTTTGGGGGCGGGAGAGGGGGGTAGCAGTGTATTCTAGAGCTAGGAGAAGATAGAAATATACATGAATGTTATATATACACAGTCAGTCACACACACACACAGAAATAAGGAAATATGGCCATCTGGATCTTGTGCAGAAAGAGATTTGTGAGATATTTCTTGGGGTAGAGATGGCTGAAAAATGTTAATAGTCATGAATATAGCAATCTTAGGGCATTTCCTATTCTGCTGTAATACCCCACCCCAATACCACAGTATTGTTCCTCTAACCTTTAGTTAGAATGTGTTACATTCTAGACCACCTTAAATTAATGGTTCTTCCAGGAACAAAGGGGTTGGGGCTGTGTCTACACATGGAGTCAGGTAGTACCTAGAAAGCTCAGGAAATGCATAAATAAATGGGCATCTCAAAAGTGGAGATGTGCAAGAGGATTCAGAAGGAAGAAGAAGGTGGGGGATATCAGATATAGAAGTGGTTCGGGGAACATCAGCACTTTCACCTTTGGAATTCTCAAGAAATGGAGAAGGGGGCAGGGTTTTTGCTGGGAGATGAGGTCACATTTTTTTTATTTGGATATGAAAAGAAAGGGTGGCCGTAGCAGGGTGCTATCCTGCCACAAATAGAACTGTTCAAAGTGTTTTTTAATGCCCCACACCTGAGCCCCACCAGGTTAGCCACGCTCTGCTGCCCCTTTCCCACTCTCTCCAAACACTAACAATAACCATTCCATCTTCTGACTTTTTGTTGAGCCAATTTTCCACTAAGAAGCCCCAGGTTTTCATCCTCTGCTTACACATATTCTAGCCATTCTTCAAGGCCCAATTAAAATCTCACCTTTTTTTATTGAGTTGATTCTGACTCTCAGAGGCCAACTTTAGATCTCTTGTTTCTTTCATTTCAGAAAGTCATAATACAGCAATGTGATAGCAGTCTTCTGTTTTCTGTTTCTTCTACCTTAATTTTGTTTTCCCCACACAGAAATGAAATTCTTAGGGTGAAGGAAAGGTGTCATTTATTTTTCCTATAGTTCTTACCTCCTCCACCTAGCCTATTCCTAGATATCTACTAACTTCTCAAGTAGCATTTGGTTAATGGGCAAGGGGCTGCATTAGTCTTCAAAATAAACATTTCTTATTCAGAAAATGCTCACTATAGGGAAGCAATATTGATGCATTAGTGGGCCCAGCCAAGTGGATGTTGCTTAGGTGGGCCACTGTATGGTAAAATTAAATTTTCAGAATGAAAAATTACAAGATCTAATTTCTGCCTTTCTTTGTATGTGTCCAATCCAGCATAATATTTTCACCTCTTTTTACTTATAAATGAAGTATTGTTTCCGATGTAACTTCATTAAGGGGGCGCCTTGGTGGCTCAGTCGTTAAGCATCTGCCTTCGGCTCAGGGCGTGATCCTGGAGTCCTGGGATCAAGCCCCGCATCGGGCTTCCTGCTCCACTTGGAGCCTGCTTCCTCCTCTCCCACTCCCTCTGCTTGTGTTCCCTCTCTCACTGGCTGTCTCTCTCTGTCAAATAAATAAATAAGATCTTTAAAATAAAAAAAAAGAAAGAAAAGCAAAATAAAGTACAACTGAACAAGTTCCTTAAATCAAATAGTGATTCAACTTGGGAGAACTTACAGAATCTTTTAATAATTATTTAAATGTTGAGAGTACAATTAGCTTAATGAGAGACTAATATTTCAAACCTCAGTTCAACTTGAGTACTACGAGTTAAGGCATTAAAATACAACCACAGGCACAAACCAAGTGTATATTTTATTTTATTTTATTTTTTTTTAAAGATTTTATTTATTTATTTGACAGAGAGAGAGACAGCCAGTGAGAGAGGGAACACAAGCAGAGGGAGTGGGAGAGGAAGAAGCAGGCTCCCAGTGGAGAAGCCTGATGTGGGGCTCGATCCCACAACGCCAGGATCACGCCCTGAGCCGAAGGCAGACGCTTAACCGCTGTGCCACCCAGGCGCCCCCCAAGTGTATATTTTAAACAATTCTATTTCCTACATGAGTCAAGTGTATCGGAAGGCCTACAAAATTCATTTTGTATCTCCATTTTTATTGTTGGTTTCCTTTTTATGCCTTCCTCATTGCATTTTCTCTCACTTGCACTCTTTCTCTTTTGCTTCAAGCTTCCATTTTTATGCATATTGTTCTGCATATGATGCTCTGGTGGCTTCTCACAGCTCTTTCTCATTTATGAGTTGTCATTTGGCTACTGTCCGCAAAAAGTTGTATCAACTGAGCACACCAGGAAATAAAATGAAGGTGTCATGTACATGAGGGCTGGTTTCTAAGGTCAGGGAAAAAATAAGATGAAAACTGCATATTATTGAGTTACCCTTGAAACCCCCTTTGGTAGGCGCTAGGTAGGAGATCTTCTTTAACCAAGTCGAGCAAAGTCAGTTTTTCCTCCAGCATTGAAATCATTCACTCTTTATTCAGTCGAACCACAGAGGAAGTAGTCGGCTTCTTTACACAGGCTACGCTGATCCCAAAATGAGATTCTTTAAACACATGTAATGGGATGAGATGCTCAGGTTCTGAGAGGCACCGGGGAACCAAGGTGCTGACAGAAGACAGGTCCTGGGAATCCACTTCAGGCTGGTTCTGGGGTATTAACACATTGAATGGCTGTACAGGTTGAATTTTCTGAATCAATTAAATGAATATTTTTCTTCTTTTCTGTTTGTTTTCTTCTTCCTTTCTTCCGTCTTTCTCATCCAAATACATATAATGAAATTCCATTTAGCTGAATGTGTGTGTGATATGACTTGACCCTTATATCAGGATGAAAGAGCTCACTGCCCTGGAAACAAACTCATATCTCTATAATGCTCTTGATCATTCACTTGAAAATAATTAAGGCCATTACACAAAGCTTCTGCACATCAAACGTGGCAACTTACAGGGTCTGACAGATGGGTTTTGGTCTTAACTCTTCCTTCACTGTCTCTTATGTTTGAATTATGTTAATAGATCTGGTTAAGCGGAAAAATTGTGGTGAACATTTTGGCATCATTAAAATAGCTTTTGTTTGCCTTGATATTGTGTGGTGAGTTTTCCAGTCTGTTTTTTTTCCCTGCATCCCTCAATCAAGAGGCACTGACCTAAGATGCCAGTAAATCTTGATAGAAGTCACATGGCTTCATCTCTCCTCTTAGCTTTTTTTTTTCTTTTTCAATTTACTTTATCTGTTTACAACAGCTTTATTGAAATACAATTCTCTTACCGTGTAATTCATCCATTTAAAGTGGTACAATCCAATGAGTTTTAGTATATTCCAGGGTTCTACAATCACTACAATAATGAATTTTAGAACATTTTCATCACCCCGAAAAGAAACCTCATGCTCTTTAGCTATCACACCCCAGATCCCCACCCCTATACCACCCCAGCCTTGGGCAACCACTTATCTACTTTCCGTCTCTATAGATTCGCCTTTTCTGGATATTTAACATAAATGGAATGTGAGTGAGGGGGATATTTAACATAAATGGAATGTGAGTGAGGGGGAATGTGAGTGAGGGGGATACAGCATTGAGAGTCTGGTAGCACTTACATTAAGCAGAAGGAAACACTATGCAGATCTATGTACTTCAAACCAGTTTAGATGACTCAGTGGATTGGTGTTCAGGAATAAAATCATGTCTCAGCATTTAACGGTGTTATACATCACGGGCATGAAAGCAACCTATCTCAGAGCAGGTACCAAAATAAACCACTAAGCCCCTAAAATATATACCTTGGTAGTAGATCAACACCAGCTGTATTTCAATATTTTCTCAATGACAGTATTAAATTTACTGACACATAAAGGTATATCAGACAATTCGTTTTACTTGTCACCTATTGGTCAGATTTGAGGAAAATGTTATGACCCTTATTCAATTCATTCTTTAAGTGACGGCTTTACTAATGAAGTTGCTTGAAAAAAAAAAAATAGATTATTCAATGGAGAAAAGATTCTCCCCAAATGTAAAAACGAAATGTATGAGGAAAATTTTGCCTTGTCAATAATTTTTCTAAGTGTAACTCAAGGAAATTTTATCCGTTTTAAAATTCAGCATGATAAATTAAGGTTTTATTTGTTAATTCGTGTTAGCATGTGTTAGCATGATATTATTGGTTTAGTCACAGTGGCAGTAGTATAAGTTTTAATTACTGACCTGAGGAACAAAGAATATATATATACTTTACACTTTTAAGCATATCTCAATTTGTATTTGTAATAATTGGAAACTCTCAAAGCTCAGATGTCTATGGAAGGTATAGAAAGAAGGTGCTCCCCATAAGTATTCTTTTAATCATAGTGATAGCACCATTTGCTAAATGCCTATTATAGGGCAGATGATAATATATTATCACATTAATCTTTACAACATCTCTGCGAGGTTAAGGGAGTTACCCTCCACTTTTTACTGAAGCTCCATGTATCAGGAAAGAAGCTTTAGCTTATGCGGCCCATTGGTGGTGGATTCAACCATCACAATTGGTTCGAATTTCCTTCCACACTTCCCGCTGCCTCTTTAATTCTTCAGTCTCTCAGATCAGAAACAATAATACAAATATTCCCCTATGTTTGTGTGGTGCTAGTTTTGACCAGGTTTTAAAGGCAGACTGAGTGGAGCTGTTCAGTTGTAAAGCATTACTTGGTAGATGGTCAAGCTGGTCAGTTACTACCCACCCATATCCAAGATGGTCCACATTTCTAGCCAGGAAGATTCTGGCACTGATAGTCTTCTCTGTTCTCAGATCGTCAGAGAAATACAGGGGGCTTCTTTTCACTAGATGTTTCACTAAAAATATTAAAGAATCACGATCTGGCCATTCTTTATAACGGGTCTAACATAACCTTTAGACACATTTTTTTTTTTCTCTTTGGATTTGTTTTCTGATGACTTTTATCTTCCATTGGTTTATTAGAAGAAGACTATTTCACAGGGAAATGAAGCATTTAGACTGTCAAAACATCAAGCGGTGTTTAGTAACTATCCACTATGGGGGATGTTATACAGGATTCAAAGGAGGATACAAAATTAGTCTAACTCTTAAAGAAGCTTAAAATCAGCTGAGGAGACATATATAGTTGTGAGACGAATAACCCTGAAACACTGTATGACTAAATGGAAAATGACTAGTGTACAGAAAATAACAGAAGCCTTAAATCTTGTGTAATTTTAAATTAAGAAACCTAGTTAAGTAGTGTTTTTCTCTATAATAAAAGAAGTAATTAGTGTCAGGGAGATGTTTATACAAGTTTCAGGAATCATAACATTAAATACTCTGTCTTTGAAGTTAGATGGCCTGAATTCAAATCTGCCACTTATCTGCCATTTATCAGCTGTGTGATTTTAGAAAATCACTTCACCTCTCTGTGTCTCATTTTCCCATCTATAAACTGTTCCTAGCTTATGCTATTTATGTGACGTGTGCACTCCTCAATTTGCTATACTGTTCTAAGACTACATATGCTGAGTCACTGATTCAGAGAGTTACTATCATTTAGATACTTAGCAAGAGCCATTGGATGTTCATACTCATAGGAATTTATTATAAGCAGGACTAAGGGAAAGGTCAATTAACATTGGTTGAGACTGGGTGAAATGTACTAGGTGAAGTCCACAGTATACTTTTAAAATTTAATCCCAATGAGAACCCAGTGATCTAGGGCTTATAAGGCCCAGAGAAGTCAAATAATTTTCTGGTAAGTAAGGAGTGAAGTTAGCTTTCAGCTCATACTTTTATGAGTGCAAATCTCCTAATGTCAACACTAGTCATACCATAGAAGAAATGCATTTCTAGCTCCACAAATAAGTTTATGAAATATAATCTATCATAATAAAAATAATTGGAAACAATTTAAATGCCCAACGTTAGAGACCTAGTTTAATTAAATATGCTAAACAAACAAAATGAATGAAGTTATTAAAATTATAATTGAGGATAATAATTATTAAAAGCATGCATAAAGAGCATAATAAGCTAATATATAAACAATTAGTAAAATTACATAAAATATATAAACATGGATGGCATATGCTAACAAAATTTTTGGTATGCATTATATATGATTTAAGTTTAGTTTAATCTGTATTACTTTTTACACAAAACTTCTGAAGACAGACATTTAGAGGTAATTTATTAATATGTACATTATTCAAAGTAATTAATTTGTTTATAAAATTACTTTAAAATATGTAATGAATTACTATAAAAAATATAAAGTAACTTTTTATTAGCCACTAAGGTCAGTTCCGTGTGTATAATAATAATAAGACAGAGTAGCTTCCCTGAAGGAGTTTGCAGTCTACCAAATTCAGTAAAGGCATTTTACTTGCAAAATATATTTTCCATTTAAAATATATACATATATATCTTTATCTTGATTTGTATAATGTTCTTTCTTTCCTTCAAATCTAGGTGGGTCAAGTATATATGTATAAAATAAAATAAAATTTTAATAGAATACTTGTTACATAAATCTGGAGTGTATATTGTATTTTAAGAGAAAAATATCCTAACACAATAAAAGTTATTAGTGACAAATTCAACTCTATTAAAGTTATTTTTTCATGGCAAAAATTACCATGTATGAAAATAAAATAAAATATCATTGGGAAATAGTATCTGTTAACACATAGGGCAAATTAATTTACTATATAAGATTGGACAAACTTTCAGAGATTATTAGAAAACTGGAAAACAGGACCAAAGAAATAACATAATACAGCATAGAAAGATAAAATTATATATATATATTTTTTTTTTTTAAATAGAATTTCAACAGAAATGGAGAAGACAAAGGCAAAGTCTCTAATCAAAGAGGCAGTGTCTGAAAATTTTCTTGAATTGACAAAAATCAGCAGTCTTCAGTTTCAGGAAAAAAAAATCTTTTTTTCAGAGAAAAAAAAATTTAATCAAATTAAAAAAAAGCAAATCCACGCATAGACACATATGTATTTTCTAACTGCAAAGTACCAAAGACAAACTGAAGATCTTTGAAAATCCAGAGAAGAGACACAGTTTTAAAAAAAAAAAAAGGTAATCAGGTGGCCATCTAATTTCTCAACCTCTATCATGAAAGTCAGAACATAAGGAAATGATGATCTTAAAGTTCTAGGATAGGAAATAAAAACTGTTAACCTAGTTTCAGTTTCTATACAATTCTATCTTTAAAAAATAGTGGCCAGAAAAAAAGATGTTTTTAGAAATACAAACAAAAACTTATCGAGTGGATTACTGCTTAAGAACAAAGGACGTACACTGAGAAAAAAGGAACATAGTTTTTAGAAGAAAACTGAGAGGGGTGCCTGGGTGGCTCCGTCAGTCAAGTGTCTGCCTTGGGCTCTCAGCATGATCTCAGAGTCCTGGGATCCAGCCCCACGTGTGACTCCCTGATCAGTGGGGAGTCTGCTTCTCCCTCTGACCCTCCCCCCTCTCATGCTCTCAATCTCTCACTCTTTCAATCTCAAATAAATAAAATCTTAAAAAAAAAAAAGAAAATTTAGATATTCTAGAGGCTTATGAAAAAAAAGAGCAAGTATATGAGTAAATTAAACAAACATTGGTTGTTAAAAAGAGTAAGAATATTGTTCAATGAATATGGTTTAGAATATGAATCTAGGTAATATGAAAACCCTAGCCAAAAACATATACAATGGAAAGCAGTGATTTGAGTTGACACACTGTGAGTCATTTTAATTTACTTGTTAAAAATTTCAAGGGCCGACCATAAGAATTTGTAAAGTATATAATCTTAAAGGGAAGAAAATAAGTCTTGGGAGAAATATTCCACCAAAAGTCGATCAATGAAAGAAAAAAATAGGGTAGAAAGTAAATTTAAAAATAAATCAGAACAAATTTAAAAATGAAATAACTGTACACACATAAAGCAAATTATGTGAGTTATCACAATCATTCATTACAGGGGTGCTTGGGTGGCTTAGTCAGTTAAGTGAGCAACTCTTGATTTTGGCTCTGGTCACGATCTCAGGGTCCTGGGATCAAGCCCTGCATCAGGCTCCATTCTCAGTGGGGAGTGCTTGCGATTCTCTCTCTCTCCCTCTGCCTCTTCCCCTCCCCTGCTCTCTCTCTCTCTCTCTAATAAATAAATCTTTAAGAAAATACAAGGCAAAGTAATTTTAAGTCAAGAAGCTTTCCCAAACGTAAGTTGAATCAACATAGACCAATTTTCACTTAATGAAAAAGATATAACCATTCTAAATTTATAATTCCTAGTAATGTGTGCTAAAAAGCAAAGAAATATTTTAAACACACACACAATTTGGATGAAAAGCAAGGTCTAAGAAATTTTTAAAAATTAGATTCATTTGAAACATAATCTTTGATCAAAGGCAATTCAACTGGAAATAAAAACCAAAGACATAAAGCTTCTCCATTGTTAGAAATTTTAAAATATATTTGAAAAAACTATTTCCTAAAACAGCAGAGTCAAAAGAGAAATCATAATGGAAATTCAGAAATACTTAAAACAATAATGAAAATACAGTGCACCAACTTTTGTGGAAGGCACCAAAATCCCACAGTAATCAGAGGGCAATATATTTTAAATAAATACTTATATCAGAAAAGAAGGAAACTGGAGAGTTAACACACTGTGTATCCTAACTTAGAAAAAGAGGAAGACATTAAACTCAAAGAATAATAAAACAAATAATGCAGATTATGTGAGAATCAATGAAATAGGAAAAGAAGATCTATTATGATAGAGGTTCTAAAACCATGAACGACATTTTATTTTAAAAAGTTAATGAATATACATGTATATAAGGACAACACAACTCAGGATGTGGTTGAGACTGAAAAGATAACCAAATGATAATATCCAGTAAAAAAAAAAACGGACAAAGAGATGACCTAAAACTGCTATAGAATGAACAAAACACCTGGGTCATCCTGTAACTATTCAAGAATGAGGTCAGGAGTTAAAACATCTTCTCCTGAAGAAAACAGTCAGTCCAAATGTTCTGTGTGAATTCTCTCAAAAATTCAAGGAACAGATAATTCCAGTCTTCTACAAAATATTGCAGAAAATAAAATAATAGGAAAAGACATCCAACTCATTGCATGAGCCTAGTGCAAACCTGATATCAATATAGAGAAAGACAGCATTAGACAAAAAAATTAGAGGCCAATCTTACTTATGAACACGAATGGAAGAACACGAAGCAACCTATTAGCAACCCTAAATTCAGCAGTACGTAAGAAAGATACTGCATCACACCCAATCTGTTTGCAAGAATGCAACTTAATTCAAAATGAGGAAACCTACTATGTAATTATCCACATTAGTAGATAGAGAAAAATCACATAATCATTTCAGTGGAAGTCTAAATACGTCTGCGATAGAATTCCACAACAATTTATAGATATATAAATCCTAGCAAACTAAGAATAAAAATAAACCTCCCAAAGCCGATAATGGGAATCAAAGAATCTTCAAATTATTAGAATAAATAAAATGTAGAAGTGTCTCCTGATTAAATATCAATATATAAAATGCAAAAGTTTTGTACATATCAATACCGTTTTCCAGATATAATATTAATACAAAAATAGATCGATACGCAAACGCAATTCAATACATAAAAGTGTTTTCATTTGTATATTTCAGTACCATTTTCAATAAAAACAAAAACACACACAAAATGTATCTAGCAGCAAAATGAAGTATGTCTAACAATTTAAAGGAGAAAATAACAGAAAAATGGAAAATGAAACACAAAAATAATGGATATAAATACTATGCCCACGAATGAAAACATTCATTATCTTACAGTGACTTAGATCCAAAAGTGATGTAGAGATTAACAGGTAATTCTAAAAATTATGTAACAGAACTATTGACAAATTGAGTTTACATTATAAATGGTAGATTAAGGGGCCAAAAACAGCCACAGCATTTCCTCACAGATCAAGCACCCATTTCTGACACGCTGAGACAGTGAACTACTTGAGAGCAAGACCATGCCTTTTCATCTTCATATCCCTTAACTGTGAGCACCCCTAAGGCTTAGAGGGTGCTTAATAAATGCTCCATTAATGATTCGTTATCACCGTAAGTCTTAGGATTGACATTTTGGGACTGTGTATTCCTTGTGAGTCATAATGGCCAGAGCAAGAAAGGAACATTTTGAATTATTCGAGTCAATGGTTTCACTTTCTATTTATTTAAACTGAGGCCTGAGATGTTGATTGGCATGTCAGTCCCGGCAGAACTAAGTGGGAAATCCACCTTGGTATCTCTCTTCTCCCAATCTTCTCATTCCAACACTTTCTCCTGTGGATTTGGCTACTTTTTCTATGTGGAGTTAGGGTCCAGTTTAAGAGTTTAATACAGATGTGTTTGTCCAATCCATTCCCTGACTCAGGTGTTTTCCTTGGTGAATAGAGCTGGGGACATTTTAATTAATTTATTATGTCCCTTCAATTAGGGGACCCAATTAATAATTGAAATGGGTTTTTAATTGGTTTATATCCTCTAGGGTATCATATTAATAACATAAATAAACTAACAGGTTTGCATTGAATTAGGATTCATCTATATGCATATCTGTTGCCTCCCAATACATTATCTATCCTGGACCTCCAAAATTGAATGTAACTTTTTAAACAAAGACATTCTGATGCACTAGTTTCCTGTTGTTGTTCTACTTTGAGGCAAGGTCATAGTATTCTCCAGTTGGGATGAAAAATGTTGATGTTACTTCTTTTTTCAGTACTAGATTCATGATTCCCCAGTTCTCCAGTCCTACATGTTGAAATCACCTCTGAATTGGGTGTCCTCTTCAGGCTTCTATTCATAGACTTATTATGAACCATCACAGGTAGGCAGATCCTTAGAAATCATTTGTTTTTCCCCAGTGAAAAAAAACAGAAAAACCCTGGAGAGGTTACACAGCATGCCCAACCTCACACAGCAAGGCAGTAATAACAGTGGTTTCTATGAAGACATCTTACAGATTTTTCTCTCAAATGTCATTTATTTTGCCCTTCATTTATTTCCCTTTGGGATGTTACCACACAAGGCCACACTTGGATTGGCCTTCTCTTCTCTTGAGAATAACCAGTGATTTATCTTACTGAAAAAAAGTCAAATTTCATTATGATATTTCCAGCACTTAGCCAAATACTCAGGACAACAGTGTCTCTTTTCCAAGTTATTTGGAGTACACTGTCGAAGAGCTTCTAGCATTTTCTCCTATAGCATTAACTCCATGCACCCTCAAGATGTGCAATCCCAGTACACTCCTCCCCTGAATGCTTGGTCTGAATTTACTCTTCCGACCTTGTTCCTGCTGTTTGACTCACACAAGTTCTCCTCAATATGTGGCTATCTCCCTCTTCATCGAATCTCTCTGGCTGGTTCTTTCTTCCTTGCCTCTAGTCCTGAAGGTTTCTCTAACTTGGTGGTTTTCACAGTGTAATGTAGTCCTCAGACTAATCTTGAACTTTCTACAAATGTTAGTTCTTGTTCCTCCTCCCCACAAACTCAGGGGATGGGTCTAGCAACCTATTTTAACAAGTTCTCCTGGCATTTCTGACGCAAGCTAAAGTTTGAGAACCACTGCTCTCACTTCTTGGATGAAGAAATGATCCCTAACCAAACCTTACACCTCTTTTAAAACTCTGTTTCTTTCTAGGGGCACCTGGGTGGCTCAGTCATTAAGCGTCTGCCTTCAGCTCAGGGCATGATCCCAGGGTCCTGGGATCGAGCCCCGCATTGGGCTCCATACTCTGCTGGGAGCCTGCTTCTTCTTCTCCCACTCCTCCTGGTTGTGTTCCCTCTCTTGCTGGCTGTCTCTCTTTCTCTCTGTCAAATAAATAAATAAAATTAAAAAAAAAAAAAAAAAAAACAAAAACAAAAAACTCTGGTTCTTTCTAAAAGGCAAAATGAAGTCCTCACGTTTACACCCACAAATATCAGATTTGATATTTGATTTGATTTGATAATCAGATGAATAGTTGGGGTGTACACCTTACTATCCCCAAGTGAAAGCTGAGGGCAAGGATTCCAGCCTCTATTCCTAGCTTTTCTTCCACATAAGGCCTCACACTTGTTAACGAATTAATAAATGCTTATTGAATGACTAGAGGCAGTAATAGTGATGGTGACAATATAATTTTATAGTGGATATTTGTCCTGTTTGTGGTCCTATGGCATCTCTTCCACATTCTTTCTAAGTTTGGGAGTTCCTTAAATTACAGATTCTAGTTTTTCAAAATAAATGGCCAAACGCACTCCGTTTCTCTTATAGCTGGTGCACGGCCCTACCAATCAGAAGCCTTAAAACGTAGTGATGGGACAAGGGAGGATCGGGGAATTCTTTTCCTCTCTGGTGGGTTGGGAGTGGCAATAGTTATGTGTTAAATTCCTGGCAGGAAGAGGCATTGGTGCTGGAGGTAACTTTAAGTTCCTTAGAAATGGCAGGTTCTGGGGAGTCAGGGGCCCTTCCCGATCAAGGGCAGTGTCAGTATCTCCCTGCTTTTCTCATGGGACCAGTTCCTGAATGACTGGCATTTAGCCTGGTTCTCCAGCTTGCTCAATGACTCTGTGGGCCACCCAATATCGTTTCAATAAACTCTGTTTCTTAATAAGAGAGTCAGCTTCTGTTGCTTGAAAGATAGAACCCTGACTGATGCAGTAATAATAAGCTTGGCTACATTTGATTGAGTAGTTGATATGTCTATTAAGCTGCCTCGACCTCCCCAATATAACAGAAAATTGACTAGTCTGAAAAGATAGAGATCGCAGAAAAAGTCATGTCTATTTACCCTCTGTCAGGCCTCCATATACGAATAGGAATACCTGACAATATCTGCCACTCTCATTATTCCAGAAGAACAGCATGTGATACTACCTGACACATTCTTCTACGTCATAAACAATATCATTCCTCAAGGGGGTGATAGGCATTGTACGTGGCTGGGGTGAAGGTCTCCATTTTCAGCTCACATTTTTAATCTTTAAGGTCAAGGTTCTCTGCTCTTGGCACATCTTAGGTGGGTGAAAGGAAACATTCACATACCAAAGTTCAGATAGCATGACTGGGAAAGTCACCCTCTAATCCAGAGAGACTCTCTCCCTGGAAAATTACTGAATTATACAGAACTGATACAAGTCTCTCTCGGACTTGTCGAACAGGGTTCCCCACGCTCTGACGTGAGTGTTGGCAGTGCCATCCTCACTGTACAGATGGGGCTCAGAAAGGCGAAATCAAAGTTATGATTACATACCTCAATGTTAGCAGAACTGGGACTTAATTTCATATTCATCTAATTTAACAGCCTGTATTTTCCCCACCGAAATGCTGTCTTTCAGGGAAGGTCTTTTCTACCACGTTGTTCTGAATACTCCTCTCTCTTTCCTCCCCAGATCCTACAGAACACATTCTCTCTTAAGTCCCAAATATACTTTTGGTACAGTACAGAACACTTCACCACTCACATTTGTTTGCATGCATATCACCTTATCTGAACTGTCAGTTACTGAGCACACAGATGACTCTTTATTCATCCTTGTTCCCCATGTTCCTATCGGAGTATGTGGATTATAGTAGTTGCTCAATAAATATTTATTACATGAATGATGGGTCAATGAAAGCAGAGGAAAAAGATCCAGTTTGGTATAGGTAATGATGAAATATTCTCTTAGCATTCCAGAAAACACGCAACTCATAGGGAGAAGAGTGCTCTGGCACTGCCCCTTACACAAGGATGCACTCACTATGGCCCACTTCCGAGAAACTAACAACACCGTCTGAGATCATTACTCATCAACCCCAACTACTCAAAACCTTGCAATGCAGCTGGCATGCCTGACAACTCTCTGGATCCCTTTGCAGTACCATTTTGTTACTGACAAGGGGCCACGGAACCACGGAACCACACAAATAAAGCTTTGTGCTGAGGCTTAAGTGTCAATACCACAGCTCAGTTTGCAGCTCAGGGCGTCCTCCCTCATCTGGACTGTACTTCTTGGGAATGAACCCTGACCGACAGTCCCCATCAGGCAGAGTGAAGGCACTTTTCAAAGCCTGTGAGACACTTGCTTGCATTAGATGGTGTCTGAGTTCTGGAGATTGGCACAGAACCAGCAAGGTATGCTACTGCCATTCAGGGGATTAAACGCGCAGCCATCACCATTATGTGCAATTAAAAACAAACTAAGAAGTGGCCATGCAATCTGACCACATTGCATTCCACTTGGTGAAATCCAATTTGTAATGCGAGGGCAAGAAAAATACTTTCTCCTTTTCTTCCTTTCTTTCCCTTAAAGGAGGTGGCGGAGGGGAGGAGAAAGTGCGTAAGCTTTGAATTCTGAAAGACCAGGATCTCATATCGGCTTTCTCTCTCATTCATTGTTGACCTTTGGAAAGTCACTTCTTGTCCCAGAGATTCCAATCTCTCTCCTACCAAATAGGTAGCATAACATCTTCCTCTCATTCCGCTAGGACAAATTAAATGAGCATTACAGGAACTCAGGAGTGCTGGGCTTGTTCGCTCGCTCGCTCTTTCTTTCTTCTTTCTTTCTTTCTTTCTTTCTTTCTTTCTTTCTTTCTTTCTTTCTTTCTTTCTTTTTCTTTCTTTCTTTCTTCTTCCTTTCTTTCACCCACCGCCAATTTCTTAGTGTCCTCCTTGTTCCTTCATCTCAGCACAGATGTGCCTGGTGTTCCGTTGGGGGAAAGAGCGCGCAGAAGCCACGGGAAAATGAGAATGTGTCAGTTACACAGCTACACCTTCCCGCCAAGGATAAACATTCTCCAAGGCGGGAGAAAGGGATCTATGTGGACCCAAGCGGAGGGAAACAGCTGTACACTAAGGTTCATGCTGGAAGAAGATACCTCCTTTCAAACGTTGCTGCATCTTCGAAGCACTGCATCAAAGAAGGCCAAATGATGTTCCTTCTGCTGAGCGAGGCTGGGATGTCTGCACTCATCTCGCTACACATGTGGGAAGGGCTGTGGTGACCTGAGAGCGGCTTTGTGGGAGTGACTTCCCCACTGGTCCTAGGCCATACGCGATTTGTGCAAAGCAAATGGGTCGGACGATTTCATTTCTAATTTTTCTCTGTATGGACTTTCCTCTGGTACACAGGGAAGGTTGGTAAAGTGAGGAAATTTGGGACGCCTGGGTGGCTCAGTCAGGTAAGTGTCTGCCATTGGCTCGGGTCATGATCCCAGGGTCCTGGAATCGAGTCCCACACCTTGCTCGGTGGGGAGCCTGCTTCTCCCTCTGCCTGCTCTGCCTGCTGCTCGCCCTGCTTGTGCTCTCTCGATCTGCCAAATAAATAAAACCTTTAAATAAATAAATAAAGTGAGGAAATTTACTCTTTGTGGGAGGCCACTGAGAGTCTGGTTGCTTTTAGGGAAATTAGTATTAAAGACCTTTTTGCCACTAAGTGTTCTATTCCAGAGCGAGACTCAGACCCACCCAAGGGCACAGCTAAGTGGGCCTTTACATGTGTATTAATGACTCCATTGGAGCATATTATTTTGCATTTGAGACTAAAGATTTCTTTCCACAGATTTTACAGTTTCCAGGGCCCTTAAATAAAACAGTGATTTGTACTTCTTAAGAGTTCCTCACTCACTATGATGTTATTCAATCCTGAGTTACTTTATAAAGTTAAGGTACAGATAACTCCATTTTACAGATGAGAAAAGTAAGGCCCAGAATACTATCTGTCTAAAATGGTACAGCTGGTTAGTAGCAGCATCAACGCCAAAATCACCGACAACACCTATATCCTCACCAAGACGGTTACAGATTTTGTGGGCCCCAGAGCTTTGTTCTGTATAAATAAGAATAGGAAAAATATTCTACTTTGCACATTTTATAAAATATGTGATTGTATGAACACATGTCTAAGGCCCCTCTCAGGAGCACGGATGGGGCCTAGGCAAGTGAGGGCCCCAGAATGTAAGCTTCACTATCTTCATAGTAAACCATCTGCTACCACAAAGGAATGTGCTAGAAAGAGACCTGCATGTGGTACAGTGCACATACTCATTAACTAGTTGTCTTGAGTTTCCTCTTTGGCTTTATGTGATCTCTATAGAGACTCAGAAATGTACGTTTCAAGATGAGAGCCATGGGTCGTGCAAGACTTCATTGCTGTCTTCAGAACACCTACACCGCCCACCCACCCTCACTGCTGTCCTCCCCTGCTTGGGATGCCATCCTTCCTCAGAGCCTGCTCTGTCTGGTCAGTGGCTCAGGTCCCATGATTTGCCTTATACACTGAACACAGTTGCTCCTCACAAGACTCAGAGTCTGGTTCAAATAAGGGCCTACACCCCCTACTTCGTTCTCCTTTCATTTTTAGAAATGTGTATTATTTTGTCATCTCACTTCCAGAGGTCATGACTCCTTTTACCTGTGGTTCTCCCTTCGCAGCTTTAAACAATGGTTTTCTTCGTTTGTTTGTCTTTTTTGAGAACCCCATGGAAGCTTTGTAAGCGCCCACCTGCCTTCTCCAGATGTATCACAATCATCATTTGAAACCCGTGCGGGGCCCATATAGGACGCAGAGTGGGCAGCTGACCAGGTGTCAGGAGACCCAAGTTCTAATCTTGACCTTGTTTCTGTCTTCTTATCTAACCTTGTATCATGCACTTTTTTGTATTCTGGAAATACTAAAATCACAGTACAGTATGTTAGGATGAAACATTAAGCAGTGGTTTCCATTTGGGTTTCATCATAAAAACACAGTGTACTTTTAAAATGAAGATTCCCTGGCTCCATCTCAGACCTTGAGAATCATAGCAAGGAACAGATAGTCACTACGACGATCCCCCGTGCATCACCAACAGTCAAAAAAGCAGAGGACAGTTCTGATACGCCACAGATAACTGAGGAATCCAAGGATTATTTCATTTCTTCTCCCTTTTACAGAGGGTATAGCATTATATCAACACTTTGAGAAATGAGAAGAGAGGGTTTAACAACCCCTTTTCATCTAAATCTCAGATAATTATCCTGCTGAACTTGAACTGCAATCTGTGGGCCATGCACAGCTCTGATAGGCACCCTGGGGGCGCCACGTGGCCAAGCAACCCAATGACCTGCCTCCTTGCTGAGCTTCCCTTGGCGTTGCAGCAAGATTCCTGAAGACGGCGAGCCTCCCAGGCACAGAGTGGGTCTCTGAGATCTTTGAAACGCTGTGGGCAGTGAGTGTCCTTACACATATTGGGGCACAAGTGAGGCAGGGATCTGTGTGGCGTCTACTCTGAAATGCTACTGCTGAGCCTGTGAGAGGTCCAAGAGTAGATCAGATTCCCAAGTTCCCAGCTGGCAGGTCTGTAGGAAAATCAGATTCCTGTGAGTCCTTAGAGGTCATGGGAGGGTGACTGCTACTGGTTAGAGGCAGGGTGGCTCAGGGCAGAGACAGGAAGGAAGTGAATAGGGCAAAAAGGGAATGAAATGGGACCAGAAGACATTGACTCCAGTTATTATTTTTCCAGTTTGGCCACCTTAGATGGGCTATGGGTTCGTGAGCACTACACAGAGAGTGGTCTTCAGCTTCAAGAAGCACATTCCCACCCCAAGGACAACACGCGCGCACACACACGCACACACACACCCCTTGTGTAAGTGACTCAGCTGTCAGTCATCAAACTCACCCAAAGTAGCAGCAGCAGCAACTAAAAACTGCATGTGTACATAAACACACACACACACACACACACACACACTCACTCATGTACTTGCAGCACAGTCACCTGGCAGAACCTCAAATTCTAACCAATTATTAACCTTTTAATTAGACTCACTGTCTTTGGGGCCAAGAACTATAGTTCACTCCTGCTTATATTTCCCCAAGCACAGTACCTGGCATCCTGTGGCAAATGGTTGTAGGATAAATTAATAGAGGTATAGCAGCAACTATCGGGTATACTACTTCTTAATATTAAAAGGTAAATATGATAAAAGCTTTCAAAATCACAATGAACTATAGCTAGATAGAAATGCTTAACATATTTTTAAATGGATAAACCTAGGCATCCATGAGATTTGAGCTCTTAGCTGAAGGCTGGTGAACTTAGTAAAATCTATGAAATGTATTAACTTTGAGACAGATACATATATTGACAAAAAATTGCAAAGTCATCTGTGTTAAACAACATAACAAGGATCACATGGTACTATTATTAGTTGCATAAAACAGTCTCTTCCACTAAACAGTGACAACTTGAAAGTAACACTCATGTCTGTAGCCCTGGTACCTAGCAATGTGTGTCAGATAGACTGTAGGAATGATTACGTCCTGATTAAAGTGCATGGAAATGTAAACATTGACAAAAACCTATTTGAAGTGTATGTTTACTCCAACATCACATATGTACCTCTTCCAATTGACCTTGTAAATGAAATGCTTTGCAGTTGAAGGGGAATAGAAAGTGTACAGAGATTTTCCAGTGTTTATTTTTACATTGAACATCAACTAGGCCCCAAGGCTAATGCTACTGACCTGTAACATGCATAGAGATATGGCCAAGCAACTGGTCACTTGGTCAGTAAGCTGAAAGGCCAGGGGAATCCTGTCCTCAATGGGACACTGCCATCTGCTGTATGCCCCAGGTTAGACAGCCAGGGAAGGGATGTTGCTCAGGGTCAGGAAAGGTAGGGAGACAGAGGTAACCCTTGAGTATAACATATTGCAAAGACACTCTGTAGACAAAAATGATCACCTACTTGGTTGGGCTCTTGGAGTCAAAAGCTCAAATTATCCAGAAATGGGATAGAGAGGATGTTAAGTAGGAAGGGGGGGAAAAAAAGTCCTCAATGTCTGCAATAGGTTGAGCGTTTCGCATTGGTTACCCCATTTAATTCTCAGTCACCCAACAAAGTAAATATTACAATGGTTACATAACATGTAAGGAAATAGAGGACCAGAGAAGTTAAGTAACTTGCCTGAGGTCACGTAGGTAGAAGTAACCATCAAGCTACTGCTCTTTTCTCTATATCTTGCTGCCTCCGTGACTTTTTCCTTTTAATTGATAGCCTCTTAAAAGGAGGGATGTTCTCTTTGTCCAAATGTAGTTTTAAAGAGAGCTAAATAGTTCTCAATGATAAGTGATCTATTTCAATAGAGAAGTACACCCAGAATTCCTGGCTGTTTGTAACTTACTATTTAAGTGAAGAGAGAGAATCACATAATAAAGTGAATTAACACTTAAAAATCAGTGCGACACCAAGGCCAAAAATATTATTATGCAAATAATATAAGAAGACACTTGACATTGATCTATGAAGAAATGCAAGAGTTAAGGAAAATCAGTAATTCTGATCCTATCTTGATTTAAAATTTTGATATTTTGCTCATTATATATTTTTGGGCATTAATTTTTACTTTTTTTGCTACGCAAATACATTTTTCCAGCCTTATAAAGAGAGATAATTGACATATAAGATTATGT